>NC_073244.2:2198043-2510978 GCF_029281585.2 Gorilla gorilla gorilla | reverse complement strand
TAGATATTTCCATGTTCATACAGATAGCGGTGTAGTTATTTCCATGTGTAAAGAGATAGCTGTGTAAATATTCCCATGTATATTCAGATAGCTGTGTAGATATTTCCAGTTTCATGCAGATAGCGGTGTATATATTTCCCTGTTCAAACAGATAGCGGTGTAGATATTTCCATGTTCATACAGATAGTGGTGTAGATATTTCCATGTTCATACAGATAGCGGTGTAGCTATTTCCATGTTCATACAGATAGCGGTGTGGATATTTCCATGTTCATAGAGATAGCGGTGTAGATATTTCCATGTTCATACAGATAGCGGTGCTGATATTTCCATGTTTATACAGGTAGCGGTGTAGATATTTCTATGTTTATACAGATAGCGGTGAAGATGTATGCATGTTTACACATATAGCGGTGTAGATATTTTCATGTTCATCCAGATGTCTGTGTAGATATTTCCATGTTCATACAGATAGCGGTGTAGATATTTCCATGTTCATCCAGATGGCTGTGAAGATATATCCATGTTCATACAGATGGCAGTGAAGATATTTCCATGTTCATACAGATAGCGGTGTAGATATTTTCATGTTCATCCAGATGTCTGTGTAGATATTTCCATGTTCATACAGATAGCGGTGTAGATATTTCCATGTTCATCCAGATGGCTGTGAAGATATATCCATGTTCATACAGACGGCAGTGAAGATATTTCCATGTTCATACAGATAGCGGTGTAGATATTTCCATGTTCATACAGATAGCGGTGTAGATATTTCCGTGTTCATACCGATAGCGGTGCTGATATTTCCATGTTTATACAGGTAGCGGTGTAGATATTTCCATGTTTATACAGATAGCGGTGTAGATATTTCCATGTTTATACAGATAGCAGTGTAGACATTTCCATGTTTATACAGATAGCGGTGTAGATATCTCCTTCTTAATACAGATGACAGTGTAGATATTTATAAGTTCATAGAGATGGCGGTGCAGATATTTCCATGTTCATACAGATTGCGGTGTAGATATTTCCAAGTTTATACAGATAGCGGCGTAGATATCTCCATCTTAATACAGATGGCGGTGTAGATATTTATATGCACATACGGATGGCGGTGTAGATATTTCCATGTTTATAGAGATACCGGTGTAGTTATTTCCATGTGTAAAGAGATAGCTGTGTAGATATTTCCATGTATATGCAGATAGCTGTGTAGATATTTCCATTTTCATGCAGATAGCGGTGTAGATATTTCCATGTTCATACAGATAGAGGTGTAGATATTTCCATGTTTATACACATAGCTGTGTAGATATTTCCATGTTTATACAGATAGCGGTGTAGATATTTCCGTGTTTATACAGATAGCGTTGTAGATATTTCCATGTTCATACAGATAGCAGTGTATATATTTCCATGTTCATGCAGATAGCGGTGTAGATATTTCCATGTTCATACAGATAGCAGTGTATATATTTCCATGTTCATACAGATAGCACTGTAGATATTTCCATTTTCATGCAGATAGAAGTGTATATATTTCCCTGTTCAAACAGTTAGCGGTTTAGATATTTCCATGTTCATACAGATAGCGGTGGAGATATTTCCATATTCATACAGATGGCTGTGTAGATATATCCAAGTTCATACAGATAGCGGTGAAGATATTTCCATGTTCATACAAATGGCGGTGTAGATATTTCCATGTTTATACAGGTAGCGGTGTGGATATTTCCATGTTTATACACATAGCGGTGTAGATATTACCATGTTTATACAGATAGCGGTGTAGATATTTCCGTGTTTATACAGATAGCGGTGTAGATATTTCCATGTTCATACAGATAGCGGTGTATGTATTTCCATGTTCATACAGATAGCGGTGTAGATATTTCCATTTTCATTCAGATAGCGGTGTATATATTTCCGTGATCAAACAGTTAGCGGTTTAGATATTTCCATGTTCATAAAGATAGCGGTGTAGATATTTCCATGTTTATACAGATAGCGGTGAAGATGTATGCATGTTTACACAGATAGCGGTATAGATATTTCCATGTTCATCCACATGGCTGTGTAGATATATCCATGTTCATACAGATAGCGGTGTAGATATTTCCATGTTCATACAGATAGCGGTGTAGATATTTCCATGTTCATACAGATAGCGTTGTATGTATTTCCATGTTCATACATATAGCGGTGTAGATATTTCCATGTTCATCCAGATGGCTGTGTAGATATTTCCATGTTCATGCAGATAGCGGTGTAGATATTTCCATGTTCATACAGATAGCGGTGTAGATATTTCCATGTTCATCCAGATGGCTGTGTAGATATATCCATGTTCATACAGATGGCGGTGAAGATATTTCCATGTTCATACAGATAGCAGTGTAGATATTTCCATGTTCATACAGATAGCCGTGTAGATATTGCCATGTTCATACCGATAGCGGTGTACATATTTCCGTGTTTATACAGATAGCGGTGTAGATATTTCCATGTTTATACACATAGCGGTGTAGATATTTCCAGGTTTATACTGATAGCGGTGTAGATATCTCCATCTTAATAGAGATGGCGGTGTAGATATTTATATGTTCATACAGATGGCGGTGCAGATATTCCCACGTTAATACAGATGGCGGTGTAGATATTTCCATGCTCATACAGATAGCGGTGTAGTTTTTTCCATGTGTAAAGAGATAGCTGTGTAGATATTTCCATGTATATGCAGATAGCTGTGTAGATATTTCCATTTTCATGCAGATAGCGGTGTATATATTTCCATGTTGAATCAGATAGCGGTGCAGATATTTCCATGTTTATACAGATAGCGGTGAAGATGTATGCATGTCTACACAGATAGCAGTGTAGATATTTCCATGTTCATCCAGATGGCTGTGTAGATATATCCATGTTCATACAGATAGCGGTGTAGATATTTGCATTTGCATACAGATAGCGGTGTAGTTATTTCCATGTTCATCCAGATGGCTGTTTAGATATATCCATGTTCATACAGATAGCGGTGTAGATATTTCCATGTTCATACAGATAGTGGTGTAGATATTTCCATGTTCATAAAGATAGCGGTGTAGGTATTTCCATGTTCATACAGATAGCGGTGTAGATATTTCCATGTTCAAGGAGATAGCGGTGTAGATATTTCCATGTTCATACAGATAGCTGTGCTGATATTTCCATATTTATACAGGTAGCGGTGTAGATATTTCCATGTTTATACAGATAGTGGTGTAGATATTTCCATGTTTATACAGATAGCGGTGTAGATATTTCCAAGTTTATACAGATAGATGTGTAGATATCTCCATCTTAATGCAGATGGTGGTGTAGATATTTATATGTTCATACAGATGGCGGTGCAGTTATTTCCGTGTTCATATAGATGGCCGTGTAGATATTTCCATGTTTATAGAGATAGCTTTGTAGTTATTTCCATGTGCAAAGAGATAGCTTTGTAGATATTTCCATGTGTATGCAGATAGCTGTGTAGATATTTCCATTTTCATGCGGATAGCGGTGTAGATATTTCCATGTTCAAACAGATAGCGGTGTAGATATTTCCATGTTCATACAGATAGCGGTGTAGATATTTCCATGTTTATACAGATAGCGGTGAAGATGTATGCATGTTTACAAGGATAGCAGTGTAGATATTTCCATGTTCATACAGATAGCGGTGTAGAGATTTCCATGTTCATCCAGATGGCTGTGTAGATATATCCATGTTCATACAAAGGGCAGTGAACATATTTCCATGTTCATACAGATAGCGGTGTAGATAATTCCATGTTCATACAGATAGCGGTGTAGATATTTCCGTGTTCATACCGATAGCGGTGCTGATATTTCCATGTTTATACAAGTAACGGTGTAGATATTTCCATGTTTACACAGATAGCGGTGTAGATATTTCCATGTTTATACAGATAGCAGTGTAGATATTTCCATGTTTATACAGATAGCGGTGTAGATATCTCCTTCTTAATACAGATGGCGGTGTAGATATTTATATGTTCATACTGATGTCGGTGCAGATATTTCCATGTTCATACAGATGGCGGTGTAGATATTTCCATGTTCATACAGATAGCGGTGTAGTTATTTCCATGTGTAAAGAGATAGCTGAGTAGATATTTCCATGTATATGCAGATAGCTGTGTAGATATTTCCATTTTCATGCAGATAGCGGTGTATATATTTCCCTGTTCAAACAGATAGCGGTGTAGATATTTCCATGTTCATACAGATAGAGGTGTAGATATTTCCATGTTCATACAGATAGTGGTGTAGATATTTCCATGTTCATACAGATAGCGGTGTAGCTATTTCCATGTTCATACAGATAGCGGTGTAGCTATTTCCATGTTCATAGAGATAGCGGTGTAGATATTTACATGTTCATACAGATAGCGGTGCTGATATTTCCATGTTTATACAGGTAGCGGTGTAGATATTTCCATGTTTATACAGATACTGATGTAGATATTTCCATGTTTATTCAGATAGCGGTGTAGATATTTCCAAGTTTATACAGATAGCGGTGTAGATATCTCCATCTTAATACAGATGGCGGTGTAGATATTTATATGTTCATACAGATGGCGGTGCAGATATTTCTATGTTCATATAGATGGCGGTGTAGTTATTTCCATGTTTATAGAGATAGCGGTGTAGTTATTTCCATGTGTAAAGAGATAGCTTTGTAGATATTTCCATGTGTATGCAGATAGCTGTGTAGATATTTCCATGTGTATGCAGATAGCGGTGTAGATATTTCCATGTTCAAACAGATAGCGGTGTAGATATTTCCATGTTCATACAGATAGTTGTGTAGATATTTCCATGTTCATACAGATAGCGGTGTAGATATTTCCATGTTCATCCAGATGGCTGTGTAGATATATCCATGTTCATACAGATTGCGGTGTAGATAATTCCATGTTCATACAGATAGTGGTGTAGATATTTCCATGTTCATACAGATAGCGGTGTAGCTATTTCCATATTCATACAGATAGCGGTTTAGATATTTCCATGTTTATACAGATAGCGGTGAAGTTGTATGCATGTTTACAAGGATAGCAGTGTAGATGTTTCCATGTTCATGCAGATAGCGGTGTAGATATTTCCATGTTCATCCAGATGGCATTGTAGATATATCCATGTTCATACAGATGGCAGTGAAGATATTTCCATGTTCATACAGATAGCGGTGTAGATATTTCCATGTTCATACAGATAGCGGTGGAGATATTTCCGTGTTCATACCGATAGCGGTTCTGATATTTCCATGTTTATACAGGTAGCGATGTAGATATTTCCATGTTTGTACAGATAGCGGTGTAGATATTTCCATGTTTATACAGATATCAGTGTAGATATCTCCTTCTTAATGCAGATGGCGGTGTAGATATTTATATGTTCATACAGATGGCGGTGCAGATATTTCAATGTTCATACAGATGGCGGTGTAGATATTTCCATGTTCATACAGATAGCGGTGTGGTTATTTCCATGTGTAAAGAGATAGCTGTGTAGATATTCCCATGTATATTCAGATAGCTGTGTAGATATTTCCATTTTCATGCAGATAGCGGTGTATATATTTCCCTGTTCATACAGATAGCGGTGTAGCTATTTCCATGTTCATACAGATAGCGGTGTGGATATTTCCATGTTCATAGAGATAGCGGTGTAGATATTTCCATGTTCATACAGATAGCGGTGCTGATATTTCCATGTTTATACAGGTAGCGGTGTAGATATTTCCATGTTTATACAGATAGCGGTGAAGATGTATGCATATTTACACATATAGCGGTGTAGATATTTTCATGTTCATCCAGATGGCTGTGTAGGTATTTCCATGTTCATACAGATAGAGGTGTAGATATTTCCATGTTCATCCAGATGGCTGTGTAGATATATCCGTGTTCATACAGATGGCAGTGAAGATATTTCCATGTTCATACAGATAGCGGTGTAGATATTTCCATGTTCATACAGATAGCGGTGTAGATATTTCCGTGTTCATACCGATAGCGGTGCTGATATTTCCATGTTTATACTGGTAGCGGTGTAGATATTTCCATGTTTATACAGAGAGCGGTGTAGATATTTCCATGTTTATACAGATAGCAGTGTAGATATTTCCATGTTTATACAGATATTGGTGTAGATATCTCCTTCTTAATGCAGATGGCGGAATAGATATTTATATGTTCATACAGATGGCGGGGCAGATATTTCCATGTTCATACAGATGGCGGTGTAGATATTTCCATGTTCATACAGATAGCGGTGTAGTTATTTCCATGTGTAAAGAGATAGCTGTGTAGATATTCCCATGTATATTCAGATAGCTGTGTAGATATTTCCATTTTCATGCAGATAGCGGTGTATATATTTCCCTGTTCAAACAGATAGCGGTGTAGATATTTCCATGTTCATTCAGATAGTGGTGTAGATATTTCCATGTTCATACAGATAGCGGTGTAGCTATTTCCATGTTCATACAGATAGCGGTGTGGATATTTCCATGTTCATACAGATAGCGGTGTAGATATTTCCATGTTCATACAGATAGCGGTGCTGATATTTCCATGTTTATACAGGTAGCGGTGTAGATATTTCCATGTTTATACAGATAGCAGTGAAGATGTATGCATGTTTACACATATAGCGGTGTAGATATTTTTATGTTCATCCAGATGTCTGTGTAGATATTTCCATGTTCATACAGATAGCGGTGTAGATATTTCCATGTTCATCCAGATGGCTGTGTAGATATATCCATGTTCATACAGATGGCAGTGAAGATATTTCCATGTTCATACAGATAGCGGTGTAGATATTTCCATGTTCATTCAGATAGCGGTGTAGGTATTTCCGTGTTCATACCGATAGCGGTGCTGATATTTCCATGTTTATACAGTTAGCGGTGTAGATATTTCCATGTTTATACAGATAGCGGTGTAGATATTTCCATGTTTATACAGATAGCAGTGTAGATATTTCCATGTTTATGCAGATAGCGGTGTAGATATCTCCTTCTTAATACAGATGGCAGTGTAGATATTTATAAGTTCATAGAGATGGCGGTGCAGATATTTCCATGTTCATACAGATTGCGGTGTAGATATTTCCAAGTTTATACAGATAGCGGCGTAGATATCTCCATCTTAATACAGATGGCGGTGTAGATATTTATATGTTCATACAGATGGCGGTGTAGATATTTCCATGTTTATAGAGATACCGGTGTAGTTATTTCCATGTGTAAAGAGATAGCTGTGTAGATATTTCCATGTATATGCAGATAGCTGTGTAGATATTTCCATTTTCATGCAGATAGCCGTGTAGATATTTCCATGTTCATACAGATAGTGGTGTAGATATTTCCATGTTTATACACATAGCGGTGTAGATATTTCCATGTTTATACAGATAGCGGTGTAGATATTTCCGTGTTTATACAGATAGCGGTGTAGATATTTCCATGTTCATACAGATAGCAGTGTATGTATTTCCATGTTCATACAGATAGCGGTGTAGATATTTCCATTTTCATGCAGATATCGGTGTATATATTTCCCTGTTCAAACAGTTAGCGGTTTAGATATTTCCATGTTCATACAGATAGCGGTGTAGATATTTCCATGTTTATACAGATAGCGGTGAAGATGTATGCATGTTTACACAGATAGCGGTGTAGATATTTCCATGTTTATCCACATGGCTGTGTAGATATATCCATGTTCATACAGATGGCGGTGAAGATATTTCCATGTTCATACAGATAGCGGTGTAGATATTTCCATGTTCATACAGATAGCGGTGTAGATATTTCCATGTTCATACAGATCGCGGTGTATGTATTTCCATGTTCATACATATAGCGGTGTAGATATTTCCATGTTCATCCAGATGGCTGTGTAGATATTTCCATGTTCATGCAGATAGCGGTGTAGATATTTCCATGTTCATACAGATAGCGGTGTAGATATTTCCATGTTCATCCAGATGGCTGTGTAGATATATCCATGTTCATACAGATGGCGGTGAAGATATTTCCATGTTCATACAGATAGCGGTGTAGATATTTCCATGTTCATACAGATAGCCGTGTAGATATTGCCATGTTCATACCGATAGCGGTGTACATATTTCCATGTTTATACAGATAGCGGTGTAGATATTTCCATGTTTATACACATAGCGGTGTAGATATTTCCATGTTTATGTAGATAGTGGTGTAGATAACTCCAACTTTATACAGATGGTGGTGTAGATATTTATATGTTCATACAGATGGCGGTGCAGGTATTTCCATGTTCATACAGATGGCGGTGTAGATATTTCCATGTTCATACAGATAGCGGTGTATTTTTTTCCATGTGTAAAGAGATAGCTGTGTAGATATTTCCATGTATAAGCAGATAGCTGTGAAGATATTTCCATTTTCATGCAGATAACGGTGTATATATTTCCCTGTTCAAACAGTTAGCGGTGTAGATATTTCTATGTTCATAAAGATAGGGGTGTAGATATTTCCATGTTTATACAGATAGCGGTGAAGATGTATGCATGTTTACACAGATAGCAGTGTAGATATTTCCATGTTCATCCAGATGGCTGTGTAGATATATCCATGTTCATGCAGATAGCGGTGTAGATATTTCCATGTTCATACAGATAGCGGTGCAGATATTTCCATGTTCATCCAGATGGCTGTGTAGATATATCCATGTTCATACAGATGGCGGTGAAGGTATTTCCATGTTCATACATATAGCGGTGTAGATATTTCCATGTTCATACAGATAGCGGTGTAGATATTTCCATGTTCTTACAGATAGCGGTGTAAGTATTTCCATGTTCATACAGATAGCGGTGTAGATATTTCCATTTTTAAGCAGATAGCGGTGTATATATTTCCCTGTTCAAACAGTTAGCGGTGTAGATATTTCCATGTTCATAAAGATAGCGGTGTAGATATTTCCATGTTTATACAGATAGCGGTGAAGTTGTATGCATGTTTACACAGATAGCGGTGTAGGTATTTCCACGTTCATCCAGATGGCTGTGTAGATATATCCATGTTCATACAGATGGCGGTGAAGATATTTCCATGTTCATACAGATAGCGGTGTAGATATTTCCATGTTCATACAGATAGTGGTGGAGATATTTCCATGTTCATACAGATAGCGGTGTAGATATTTCCATGTTCATACAGATAGCGGTGTATGTATTTCCATGTTCATACAGATAGTGGTGTAGATATTTCCATGTTCATCTAGATGGCTGTGTAGATATTCCCATGTTCATACAGATAGCGGTGTAGATATTTCCATGTTCATACAGATAGCGGTGTATATATTTCCATATTCATCCAGATGGCTGTGTAGATATATCCATGTTCATACAGATGGCGGTGAAGACATTTCCATGTTCATACAGATAGCGGTGTAGATATTTCCATGTTCATACAGATAGCGGTGCTGATACTTCCATGTTCATACAGGTAGCGGTGAACATATTTCCGTGTTTATACAGATAGCGGTGTGGATATTTCCATGTTAATACAGATAGCGGTGTAGATATTTCCATGTTTATACAGATAGCGGTGTAGATATCTCCTTCTTAATACAGATGGCAGTGTAGATATTTCCATGTTCATACAGATGGCGGTGTAGATATTTCCATGTTTATAGAGATAGCGGTGTAGTTATTTCCATGTGCAAAGAGATAGCTGTGTAGATATTTCCATTTATATGCAGATAGTTGTGTAGGTATTTCCATTTTCATGCAGATAGCGGTGTAGATATTTCCATGTTCAAACAGATGGCGGTGTAGATATTTCCATGTTCATACAGATAGCGGTGTAGATATTTACATGTTTATAGAGATAGCGGTGAAGATGTATGCATGTTTACACAGATAGCGGTGTAGATATTTCCATGTTCATACAGATAGCGGTGTAGATATTTCCATGTTCATCCAGACGGCTGTGTAGACATATCCGTGTACATACAGATGGCGGTGAAGATATTTCCATGTTCATACAGATGGCTGTGTAGATACATCCAAGTTCATACAGATGGCGGTGACGATATTTCCATGTTCATACAGATGGTGGTGTAGATATTTCCATGTTCATACATATAGCGGTGCTGATATTTCCGTGTTTATACAGGTATCGGTGTATATATTTCCATGTTTATACAGATAGCGGTGTAGATATTTCCATGTTTATACAGATAGCGGTGTAGATATTTCCATGTTTATACAGATAGCGGTGTAGATATCTCCATCTTAATACAGATGGCGGTGTAGATATTTATATGTTCATACAGATGGCGGTGCAGATATTTCCATGTTCATACGGATGGCGGTGAAGATATTTCCATGTTCATACAGATGGCGGTGTAGAAACTTCCATGTTCATACTGATAGCGGTGCTGATATTTCAATGTTTATACAGGTAGCGGTGTAGATATTTCCATGTTTATACAGATAGCGGTGTACATATTTCCATGTTTATACACATAGCGGTGTAGATATTTCCATGTTTATACAGATAGCGGTGTAGATATTTCCATGTTTATGCAGATAGTTGTGTAGATATCTCCATCTTAATACAGATGGCGGTGTGGATATTTAAATGTTCATTAAGATGGCTGTGTAGACATATCCATGTTCATACAGATGGCGGTGAAGATATTTCCATGTTCATACAGATAGCGGTGTAGATATTTCCATGTTCATACAGATAGCGGTGTAGATATTTCCATGTTCATACAGATGGCTGTGTAGATATATCCATGTCCCTACAGAAGGCGGTGAAGATATTTCCATGTTCATACAGATGGCGGTGTAGATATTTCCATGTTCATACAGATAGCGGGGCTGATGTTTCCATGTTTGTACATGTAGCGGTGTAGATATTTCCATGTTTATACAGATAGCGGTGTAGATATTTCCATGTTTATACACATAGCGGTGTAGATATTTCCATGTTCATACAGATAGCGGTGTATGTATTTCCATGTTCATACAGATAGCGGTGTAGATATTTCCATTTTCATGCAGATAGTGGTGTATATGTTTCCCTGTTCAAACAGTTAGCGGTGTAGATATTTCCATGTTCATAAAGATAGCGGTGTAGATATTTCCATGTTTATACAGATAGCGGTGAAGTTGTATGCATGTTTACACAGTTAGCGGTGTAGATATTTCCACGTTCATCCAGATGGCTGTGTAGATATATCCATGTTCATACAGATGGCGGTGTAGATATTTCCATCTTCATACAGATAGCGGTGCAGATATTGCCATGTTCATCCAGATGGCTGTGTAGATATATCCATGTTCATACAGATGGCGGTGAAGATATTTCCATGTTTATACAGATAGCGGTGAAGTTGTATGCATGTATACACAGATAGCGGTGTAGATATTTCCACGTTCATCCAGATGGCTGTGTAGATATATCCATGTTCATACATATGGCGGTGAAGATATTTCCATGTTCATACAGATAGCGGTGTAGATATCTCCATCTTACTACAGATGGCGGTGTAGATATTTATATGTTCATACAGATGGCGGTGCAGATATTTCCATGTTCATACGGATGGCGGTGAAGATATTTCCATGTTCATACAGATGGCAGTGTAGAAACTTCCATGTTCATACTGATAGCGGTTCTGATATTTCCATGTTTATACAGGTAGCGGTGTAGATATTTCCATGTTTATACAGATAGCAGTGTAGATATTTCCATGTTTATACACATAGCGGTGTAGATATTTCCATGTCTATACAGATAGCGGTGTAGGTATTTCCATGTTTATGCAGATAGTGGTGTAGATATCTCCATCTTAATACAGATGGCTGTGTAGATATTTAAATGTTCATACAGATGGCGGTGCAGATATTTCCATGTTCATACAGATGGCGGTGTAGATATTTCCATGTTCGTACAGATAGCGGTGTAGTTATTTCCATGTGTAAAGAGATACCTGTGTAGATATTTCCATGTATAAGCAGATAGCTGTGTAGATATTTCCGATTTCATGCAGATAGCGGTGTATATATTTCCCTGTTCAAACAGTTAGTGGTGTAGATATTTCCATGTTCATAAAGATAGCTGTGTAGATATTTCCATTTTCATGCAGATAGCGGTGTATATATTTCCCTGTTCATACAGATAGCGGTGTAGCTATTTCCATGTTCATACAGATAGCGGTGTGGATATTTCCATGTTCATAGAGATAGCGGTGTAGATATTTCCATGTTCATACAGATAGCGGTGCTGATATTTCCATGTTTATACAGGTAGCGGTGTAGATATTTCCATGTTTATACAGATAGCGGTGAAGATGTATGCATATTTACACATATAGCGGTGTAGATATTTTCATGTTCATCCAGATGGCTGTGTAGGTATTTCCATGTTCATACAGATAGAGGTGTAGATATTTCCATGTTCATCCAGATGGCTGTGTAGATATATCCGTGTTCATACAGATGGCAGTGAAGATATTTCCATGTTCATACAGATAGCGGTGTAGATATTTCCATGTTCATACAGATAGCGGTGTAGATATTTCCGTGTTCATACCGATAGCGGTGCTGATATTTCCATGTTTATACTGGTAGCGGTGTAGATATTTCCATGTTTATACAGATAGCGGTGTAGATATTTCCATGTTTATACAGATAGCAGTGTAGATATTTCCATGTTTATACAGATATTGGTGTAGATATCTCCTTCTTAATGCAGATGGCGGTATAGATATTTATATGTTCATACAGATGGCGGGGCAGATATTTCCATGTTCATACAGATGGCGGTGTAGATATTTCCATGTTCATACAGATAGCCGTGTAGTTATTTCCATGTGTAAAGAGATAGCTGTGTAGATATTCCCATGTATATTCAGATAGCTGTGTAGATATTTCCATTTTCATGCAGATAGCGGTGTATATATTTCCCTGTTCAAACAGATAGCGGTGTAGATATTTCCATGTTCATTCAGATAGTGGTGTAGATATTTCCATGTTCATACAGATAGCGGTGTAGCTATTTCCATGTTCATACAGATAGCGGTGTGGATATTTCCATGTTCATACAGATAGCGGTGTAGATATTTCCATGTTCATACAGATAGCGGTGCTGATATTTCCATGTTTATACAGGTAGCGGTGTAGATATTTCCATGTTTATACAGATAGCGGTGAAGATGTATGCATGTTTACACATATAGCGGTGTAGATATTTTTATGTTCATCCAGATGTCTGTGTAGATATTTCCATGTTCATACAGATAGCGGTGTAGATATTTCCATGTTCATCCAGATGGCTGTGTAGATATATCCATGTTCATACAGATGGCAGTGAAGATATTTCCATGTTCATACAGATAGCAGTGTAGATATTTCCATGTTCATTCAGATAGCGGTGTAGGTATTTCCGTGTTCATACCGATAGCGGTGCTGATATTTCCATGTTTATACAGTTAGCGGTGTAGATATTTCCATGTTTATACAGATAGCGGTGTAGATATTTCCATGTTTATACAGATAGCAGTGTAGATATTTCCATGTTTATGCAGATAGCGGTGTAGATATCTCCTTCTTAATACAGATGGCAGTGTAGATATTTATAAGTTCATAGAGATGGCGGTGCAGATATTTCCATGTTCATACAGATTGCGGTGTAGATATTTCCAAGTTTATACAGATAGCGGCGTAGATATCTCCATCTTAATACAGATGGCGGTGTAGATATTTATATGTTCATACAGATGGCGGTGTAGATATTTCCATGTTTATAGAGATACCGGTGTAGTTATTTCCATGTGTAAAGAGATAGCTGTGTAGATATTTCCATGTATATGCAGATAGCTGTGTAGATATTTCCATTTTCATGCAGATAGCGGTGTAGATATTTCCATGTTCATACAGATAGTGGTGTAGATATTTCCATGTTTATACACATAGCGGTGTAGATATATCCATGTTTATACAGATAGCGGTGTAGATATTTCCGTGTTTATACAGATAGCGGTGTAGATATTTCCATGTTCATACAGATAGCAGTGTATGTATTTCCATGTTCATACAGATAGCGGTGTAGATATTTCCATTTTCATGCAGATAGCGGTGTATATATTTCCCTGTTCAAACAGTTAGCGGTTTAGATATTTCCATGTTCATACAGATAGCGGTGGAGATATTTCCATGTTCATACAGATGGCTGTGTAGATATATCCAAGTTCATACAGATAGCGGTGAAGATATTTCCATGTTCATACAAATGGCGGTGTAGATATTTCCATGTTCATACCGATAGCGGTGCTAATATTTCCATGTTTATACAGGTAGCTGTGTAGATATTTCCATGTTTATACAGATAGCGGTGTGGATATTTCCATGTTTATACACATAGCGGTGTAGATATTTCCATGTTTATACAGATAACGGTGTAGATATTTCCGTGTTTATACAGATAGCGGTGTGGATATTTCCATGTTCATAGAGATAGCGGTGTAGATATTTCCATGTTCATACAGATAGCGGTGCTGATATTTCCATGTTTATACAGGTAGCGGTGTAGATATTTCCATGTTTATACAGATAGCGGTGAAGATGTATGCATGTTTACACATATAGTGGTGTAGATATTTTCATGTTCATCCAGATGTCTGTGTAGATATTTCCATGTTCATACAGATAGCGGTGTAGATATTTCCATGTTCATCCAGATGGCTGTGTAGATATATCCATGTTCATACAGATGGCAGTGAAGATATTTCCATGTTCATACAGATAGCGGTGTAGATATTTCCATGTTCATTCAGATAGCGGTGTAGATATTTCCGTGTTCATACCGATAGCTGTGCTGATATTTCCATGTTTATACAGGTAGCGGTGTAGATATTTCCATGTTTATACAGATAGCGGTGTAGATATTTCCATGTTTATACAGATAGCAGTGTAGATATTTCCATGTTTATACAGATAGCGGTGTAGATATCTCCTTCTTAATACAGATGGCAGTGTAGATATTTATAAGTTCATAGAGATGTCGGTGCAGATATTTCCATGTTCATACAGATTGCGGTGTAGATATTTCCAAGTTTATACAGATAGCGGCGTAGATATCCCAATCTTAATACAGATGGCGGTGTAGATATTTATATGTTCATACAGATGGCAGTGTAGATATTTCCATGTTTATAGAGATACCGGTGTAGTTATTTCCATGTGTAAAGATATAGCTGTGTAGATATTTCCATGTATATGCAGATAGCTGTGTAGATATTTCCATTTTCATGCAGATAGCGGTGTAGATATTTCCATGTTCATACAGATAGTGGTGTAGATATTTCCATGTTTATACACATAGCGGTGTAGATATTTCCATGTTTATACAGATAGCGGTGTAGATATTTCCGTGTTTATACAGATAGCGGTGTAGATATTTCCATGTTCATACAGATAGCAGTGTATGTATTTCCATGTTCATACAGATAGCGGTGTAGATATTTCCATTTTCATGCAGATATCGGTGTATATATTTCCCTGTTCAAACAGTTAGCGGTTTAGATATTTCCATGTTCATACAGATAGCGGTGTAGATACTTCCATGTTTATACAGATAGCGGTGAAGATGTATGCATGTTTACACAGATAGCGGTGTAGATATTTCCATGTTCATCCACATGGCTGTGTAGATATATCCATGTTCATACAGATGGCGGTGAAGATATTTCCATGTTCATACAGATAGCGGTGTAGATATTTCCATGTTCATACAGATAGCGGTGTAGATATTTCCATGTTCATACAGATCGCGGTGTATGTATTTCCATGTTCATACATATAGCGGTGTAGATATTTCCATGTTCATCCAGATGGCTGTGTAGATATTTCCATGTTCATGCAGATAGCGGTGTAGATATTTCCATGTTCATACAGATAGCGGTGTAGATATTTCCATGTTCATCCAGATGGCTGTGTAGATATATCCATGTTCATACAGATGGCGGTGAAGATATTTCCATGTTCATACAGATAGCGGTGTAGATATTTCCATGTTCATACAGATAGCCGTGTAGATATTGCCATGTTCATACCGATAGCGGTGTACATATTTCCATGTTTATACAGATAGCGGTGTAGATATTTCCATGTTTATACACATAGCGGTGTAGATATTTCCATGTTTATGTAGATAGTGGTGTAGATAACTCCAACTTTATACAGATGGTGGTGTAGATATTTATATGTTCATACAGATGGCGGTGCAGGTATTTCCATGTTCATACAGATGGCGGTGTAGATATTTCCATGTTCATACAGATAGCGGTGTATTTTTTTCCATGTGTAAAGAGATAGCTGTGTAGATATTTCCATGTATAAGCAGATAGCTGTGTAGATATTTCCATTTTCATGCAGATAACGGTGTATATATTTCCCTGTTCAAACAGTTAGCGGTGTAGATATTTCTATGTTCATAAAGATAGGGGTGTAGATATTTCCATGTTTATACAGATAGCGGTGAAGATGTATGCATGTTTACACAGATAGCAGTGTAGATATTTCCATGTTCATCCAGATGGCTGTGTAGATATATCCATGTTCATGCAGATAGCGGTGTAGATATTTCCATGTTCATACAGATAGCGGTGCAGATATTTCCATGTTCATCCAGATGGCTGTGTAGATATATCCATGTTCATACCGATGGCGGTGAAGGTATTTCCATGTTCATACATATAGCGGTGTAGATATTTCCATGTTCATACAGATAGCGGTGTAGATATTTCCATGTTCTTACAGATAGCGGTGTAAGTATTTCCATGTTCATACAGATAGCGGTGTAGATATTTCCATTTTTAAGCAGATAGCGGTGTATATATTTCCCTGTTCAAACAGTTAGCGGTGTAGATATTTCCATTTTCATAAAGATAGCGGTGTAGATATTTCCATGTTTATACAGATAGCGGTGAAGTTGTATGCATGTTTACATAGATAGCGGTGTAGGTATTTCCACGTTCATCCAGATGGCTGTGTAGATATATCCATGTTCATACAGATGGCGGTGAAGATATTTCCATGTTCATACAGATGGCGGTGAAGATATTTCCATGTTCATACAGATAGTGGTGGAGATATTTCCATGTTCATACAGATAGCGGTGTAGATATTTCCATGTTCATACAGATAGCGGTGTATGTATTTCCATGTTCATACAGATAGTGGTGTAGATATTTCCATGTTCATCCAGATGGCTGTGTAGATATTCCCATGTTCATACAGATAGCGGTGTAGATATTTCCATGTTCATACAGATAGCGGTGTAGATATTTCCATATTCATCCAGATGGCTGTGTAGATATATCCATGTTCATACAGATGGCGGTGAAGACATTTCCATGTTCATACAGATAGCGGTGTAGATATTTCCATGTTCATACAGATAGCGGTGCTGATACTTCCATGTTCATACAGGTAGCGGTGAACATATTTCCGTGTTTATACAGATAGCGGTGTGGATATTTCCATGTTAATACAGATAGCGGTGTAGATATTTCCATGTTTATACAGATAGCGGTGTAGATATCTCCTTCTTAATACAGATGGCAGTGTAGATATTTCCATGTTCATACAGATGGCGGTGTAGATATTTCCATGTTTATAGAGATAGCGGTGTAGTTATTTCCATGTGCAAAGAGATAGCTGTGTAGATATTTCCATTTATATGCAGATAGTTGTGTAGGTATTTCCATTTTCATGCAGATAGCGGTGTAGATATTTCCATGTTCAAACAGATGGCGGTGTAGATATTTCCATGTTCATACAGATAGCGGTGTAGATATTTCCATGTTTATAGAGATAGCGGTGAAGATGTATGCATGTTTACACAGATAGCGGTGTAGATATTTCCATGTTCATACAGATAGCGGTGTAGATATTTCCATGTTCATCCAGACGGCTGTGTAGACATATCCGTGTACATACAGATGGCGGTGAAGATATTTCCATGTTCATACAGATGGCTGTGTAGATACATCCAAGTTCATACAGATGGCGGTGACGATATTTCCATGTTCATACAGATGGTGGTGTAGATATTTCCATGTTCATACATATAGCGGTGCTGATATTTCCGTGTTTATACAGGTATCGGTGTATATATTTCCATGTTTATACAGATAGCGGTGTAGATATTTCCATGTTTATACAGATAGCGGTGTAGATATTTCCATGTTTATACAGATAGCGGTGTAGATATCTCCATCTTAATACAGATGGCGGTGTAGATATTTATATGTTCATACAGATGGCGGTGCAGATATTTCCATGTTCATACGGATGGCGGTGAAGATATTTCCATGTTCATACAGATGGCGGTGTAGAAACTTCCATGTTCATACTGATAGCGGTGCTGATATTTCAATGTTTATACAGGTAGCGGTGTAGATATTTCCATGTTTATACAGATAGCGGTGTACATATTTCCATGTTTATACACATAGCGGTGTAGATATTTCCATGTTTATACAGATAGCGGTGTAGATATTTCCATGTTTATGCAGATAGTTGTGTAGATATCTCCATCTTAATACAGATGGCGGTGTGGATATTTAAATGTTCATTAAGATGGCTGTGTAGACATATCCATGTTCATACAGATGGCGGTGAAGATATTTCCATGTTCATACAGATAGCGGTGTAGATATTTCCATGTTCATACAGATAGCGGTGTAGATATTTCCATGTTCATACAGATGGCTGTGTAGATATATCCATGTTCCTACAGAAGGCGGTGAAGATATTTCCATGTTCATACAGATGGCGGTGTAGATATTTCCATGTTCATACAGATAGCGGGGCTGATGTTTCCATGTTTGTACATGTAGCGGTGTAGATATTTCCATGTTTATACAGATAGCGGTGTAGATATTTCCATGTTTATACACATAGCGGTGTAGATATTTCCATGTTCATACAGATAGCTGTGTATGTATTTCCATGTTCATACAGATAGCGGTGTAGATATTTCCATTTTCATGCAGATAGTGGTGTATATGTTTCCCTGTTCAAACAGTTAGCGGTGTAGATATTTCCATGTTCATAAAGATAGCGGTGTAGATATTTCCATGTTTATACAGATAGCGGTGAAGTTGTATGCATGTTTACACAGTTAGCGGTGTAGATATTTCCACGTTCATCCAGATGGCTGTGTAGATATATCCATGTTCATACAGATGGCGGTGTAGATATTTCCATCTTCATACAGATAGCGGTGCAGATATTGCCATGTTCATCCAGATGGCTGTGTAGATATATCCATGTTCATACAGATGGCGGTGAAGATATTTCCATGTTTATACAGATAGCGGTGAAGTTGTATGCATGTATACACAGATAGCGGTGTAGATATTTCCACGTTCATCCAGATGGCTGTGTAGATATATCCATGTTCATACATATGGCGGTGAAGATATTTCCATGTTCATACAGATAGCGGTGTAGATATCTCCATCTTACTACAGATGGCGGTGTAGATATTTATATGTTCATACAGATGGCGGTGCAGATATTTCCATGTTCATACGGATGGCGGTGAAGATATTTCCATGTTCATACAGATGGCAGTGTAGAAACTTCCATGTTCATACTGATAGCGGTTCTGATATTTCCATGTTTATACAGGTAGCGGTGTAGATATTTCCATGTTTATACAGATAGCAGTGTAGATATTTCCATGTTTATACACATAGCGGTGTAGATATTTCCATGTCTATACAGATAGCGGTGTAGATATTTCCATGTTTATGCAGATAGTGGTGTAGATATCTCCATCTTAATACAGATGGCTGTGTAGATATTTAAATGTTCATACAGATGGCGGTGCAGATATTTCCATGTTCATACAGATGGCGGTGTAGATATTTCCATGTTCGTACAGATAGCGGTGTAGTTATTTCCATGTGTAAAGAGATACCTGTGTAGATATTTCCATGTATAAGCAGATAGCTGTGTAGATATTTCCGATTTCATGCAGATAGCGGTGTATATATTTCCCTGTTCAAACAGTTAGTGGTGTAGATATTTCCATGTTCATAAAGATAGCGGTGTAGATATTTCCATGTTTATACAGATAGCGGTGAAGATGTATGCATGTTTACACAGATAGCGGTGTAGATATTTCCATGTTCATCCACATGGCTGTGTAGATATATCCATGTTCATACAGATGGCGGTGAAGATATTTCCATGTTCAGATAGCGGTGTAGATATTTCCATGTTCATACAGATAGCGGTGAAGATATTTCCATGTTCATACAGATAGCGGTGTATGTGTTTCCATGTTCATACAGATAGCGGTGTAGATATTTCCATGTTCATCCTGCTGGCTGTGTAGATATTTCCATGTTCATACAGATAGCGGTGTAAATATTTCCATGTTCATACAGATAGCGGTGTAGATATTTCCATGTTCATCCAGATGGCTGTGTAGATATATCCATGTTCATACAGATGGCGGTGAAGATATTTCCATGTTCATACAGATGGCGTTGTAGATATTTCCATGTACATACAGATAGCCTTGTAGATATTGCCATGTTCATACCGATAGCGGTGCTGATACTTCCATGTTTATACAGGTAGCGGTGTACATATTTCCGTGTTTATACAGGTAACGGTGTAGATATTTCCATGTTCATACAGATAGCGGTGTAGATGTTTCCATGTTTATACAGATAGCGGTGTAGATATATCCTTCTTAATACAGATGGCGGTGTAGATATTTATACGTTCATACAGATGGCGGTGCAGATATTTCCATGTTCATGCAGATGGTGGTGTAGATATTTCCATGTTTATAGAGATAGAGGTGTAGTTATTTCCATGTGCAAAGAGATAGCTGTGTAGATATTTCAATGTATATGCAGATAGCTGTGTAGATATTTCCATTTTCATGCAGAGAGCGGTGTAGATATTTCCATGTTCAATCAGATAGCGGTGTAGATATTTCCATGTTCATACAGATAGCGGTGTGGATATTTCCATGTTTATACAGATAGCAGTGAAGATGTATGCATGTTTACAAAGATAGAGGTGTAGATATTTCCATGTTCATACAGATAGCGGTGTAGATATTTCCATGTTCATCCAGACGGCTGTGTAGACATATCCATGTTCATACAGATGGCGGTGAAGATATTTCCATGTTCATACAGATGGCTGTGTAGATATATCCATGTTCATACAGATGACGGTGAAGATTTTTCCATGTTCATACAGATGGCGATGTAGATATTTCCATGTTCATACAGATAGCGGTGCTGATATTTCCATGTTTATACAGGTAGCAGTGTAGATATTTCCATGTTTATGCAGATAGCGGTGTAGATATTTCCATGTTTATACACATAGCGGTGTAGATATTTCCATGTTTATACAGATAGCGGTGTAGATATCTCCATCTTAATACAGATGGCGGTGTAGATATTTATGTGTTCATACAGATGGCGGTGCAGATATTTCCATGTTCATACAGATGGCGGTGAAGATATTTCCATGTTCATACAGATGGCGGTATAGATACTTCCATGTTCATACTGATAGTGGTGCTGATATTTCCATGTTTATACAGGTAGCGGTGTAGATATTTCCATGTTTATACAGATAGCGGTGTAGATATTACCATGTTTATACACATAGCGGTGTAGATATTTCCATGTTTATACAGATAGCGGTGTAGATATCTCCATCTTAATACAGATGGCGGTGTAGATATTTATATGTTTATTCAGATGGCGGTGCAGATATTTCCATGTTCATACAGATGGCGGTGTAGATATTTCCATGTTCATACAGATAGCGGTGTAGATATTTCCATGTTCATACAGATAGCGGTGTAGCTATTTCCATGTTCATACAGATAGCGGTGTAGCTATTTCCATGTTCATACAGATAGCGGTGTAGATATTTCCATGTTTATACAGATATCGGTGTAGATATTTCCATGTTCATACAGATAGCGGTGCTGATATTTCCATGTTTATACAGGTAGCGGTGTAGATATTTCCATGTTTATACAGATAGCGGTGAAGATGCATGCATGTTTACACATATAGCGGTGTAGATATTTCCATGTTTATACAGATATCGGTGTAGATATTTTCATGTTCATCCAGATGGCTGTGTAGATATTTCCATGTTCATACAGATAGCGGTGTAGATATTTCCATGTTCATCCAGATGGCTGTGTAGTTATATCCATGTTCATACAGATGGCAGTGAAGATATTTCCATGTTCATACAGATAGCGGTGTAGATATTTCCATGTTCATACAGATAGCGGTGAAGATATTTCCGTGTTCATACCGATAGCGGTGCTGATATTTCCATGTTTATACTGGTAGCGGTGTAGATGTTTCCATGTTTATACCGATAGCGGTGTAGATATTTCCATGTTTATACAGATAGCAGTGTAGATATTTCCATGTTTATACAGATATCGGTGTAGATATCTCCTTCTTAATGCAGATGGCGGTGTAGATATTTATGTGTTCATACAGATGGCGGGGCAGATATTTCCATGTTCATACAGATGGCGGTGTAGATATTTCCATGTTCATACTGATAGCGGTGTAGTTATTTCCATGTGTAAAGAGATAGCTGTGTAGATATTCCCATGTATATTCAGATAGCTGTGTAGATATTTCCATTTTCATGCAGATAGCGGTGTATATATTTCCCTGTTCAAACAGATAGCGGTGTAGATATTTCCATGTTCATACAGATAGTGGTGTAGATATTTCCATGTTCATACAGATAGCGGTGTAGCTATTTCCATGTTCATACAGATAGCGGTGTGGATATTTCCATGTTCATAGAGATAGCGGTGTAGATATTTCCATGTTCATACAGATAACGGTGCTGATATTTCCATGTTTATACAGGTAGCGGTGTAGATATTTCCATGTTTATACAGATAGCGGTGAAGATGTATGCATGTTTACACATATAGCGGTGTAGATATTTTCATGTTCATCTAGATGGCTGTGTAGATATTTCCATGTTCATACAGATAGCGGTGTAGATATTTCCATGTTCATCCAGATGGCTGTGTAGATATATCCATGTTCATACAGATGGCAGTGAAGATATTTCCATGTTCATACAGATAGCGGTGTAGATATTTCCATGTTCATTCAGATAGCGGTGTAGATATTTCCGTGTTCATACCGATAGCGGTGCTGATATTTCCATGTTTATACAGGTAGCGGTGTAGATATTTCCATGTTTATACAGATAGCGGTGTAGATATTTCCATGTTTATACAGATAGCAGTGTAGATATTTCCATGTTTATACAGATAGCGGTGTAGATATCTCCTTCTTAATACAGATGGCAGTGTAGATATTTATAAGTTCATAGAGATGGCGGTGCAGATATTTCCATGTTCATACAGATTGCGGTGTAGATATTTCCAAGTTTATACAGATAGCGGCGTAGATATCTCCATCTTAATACAGATGGCGGTGTAGATATTTATATGTTCATACAGATGGCGGTGTAGATATTTCCATGTTTATAGAGATACCGGTGTAGTTATTTCCATGTGTAAAGAGATAGCTGTGTAGATATTTCCATGTATATGCAGATAGCTGTGTAGATATTTCCATTTTCATGCAGATAGCCGTGTAGATATTTCCATGTTCATACAGATAGCGGTGTAGATATTTCCATGTTTATACAGATAGCGGTGTAGATATTTCCATGTTTATACAGATAGCGGTGTAGATATCTCCATCTTAATACAGATGGCGGTGTAGATATTTATATGTTCATACAGATGGCGGTGCAGATATTTCCATGTTCATACGGATGGCGGTGAAGATATTTCCATGTTCATACAGATGGCGGTGTAGAAACTTCCATGTTCATACTGATAGCGGTGCTGATATTTCAATGTTTATACAGGTAGCGGTGTAGATATTTCCATGTTTATACAGATAGCGGTGTACATATTTCCATGTTTATACACATAGCGGTGTAGCTATTTCCATGTTTATACAAATAGCGGTGTAGATATTTCCATGTTTATGCAGATAGTTGTGTAGATATCTCCATCTTAATACAGATGGCGGTGTGGATATTTAAATGTTCATTAAGATGGCTGTGTAGACATATCCATGTTCATACAGATGGCGGTGAAGATATTTCCATGTTCATACAGATAGCGGTGTAGATATTTCCATGTTCATACAGATAGCGGTGTAGATATTTCCATGTTCATACAGATGGCTGTGTAGATATATCCATGTTCCTACAGAAGGCGGTGAAGTTATTTCCATGTTCATACAGATGGCGGTGTAGATATTTCCATGTTCATACAGATAGCGGGGCTGATGTTTCCATGTTTGTACATGTAGCGGTGTAGATATTTCCATGTTTATACAGATAGCGGTGTAGATATTTCCATGTTTATACACATAGCGGTGTAGATATTTCCATGTTCATACAGATAGCGGTGTATGTATTTCCATGTTCATACAGATAGCGGTGTAGATATTTCCATTTTCATGCAGATAGTGGTGTATATGTTTCCCTGTTCAAACAGTTAGCGGTGTAGATATTTCCATGTTCATAAAGATAGCGGTGTAGATATTTCCAAGTTTATACAGATAGCGGTGAAGTTGTATGCATGTTTACACAGTTAGCGGTGTAGATATTTCCGCGTTCATCCAGATGGCTGTGTAGATATATCCATGTTCATTCAGATGGCGGTGTAGATATTTCCATCTTCATACAGATAGCGGTGCAGATATTGCCATGTTCATCCAGATGGCTGTGTAGATATATCCATGTTCATACAGATGGCGGTGAAGATATTTCCATGTTTATACAGATAGCGGTGAAGTTGTATGCATGTATACACAGATAGCGGTGTAGATATTTCCACGTTCATCCAGATGGCTGTGTAGATATATCCATGTTCATACATATGGCGGTGAAGATATTTCCATGTTCATACAGATAGCGGTGTAGATATCTCCATCTTACTACAGATGGCGGTGTAGATATTTATATGTTCATACAGATGGCGGTGCAGATATTTCCATGTTCATACGGATGGCGGTGAAGATATTTCCATGTTCATACAGATGGCAGTGTAGAAACTTCCATGTTCATACTGATAGCGGTTCTGATATTTCCATGTTTATACAGGTAGCGGTGTAGATATTTCCATGTTTATACAGATAGCAGTGTAGATATTTCCATGTTTATACACATAGCGGTGTAGATATTTCCATGTCTATACAGATAGCGGTGTAGATATTTCCATGTTTATGCAGATAGTGGTGTAGATATCTCCATCTTAATACAGATGGCTGTGTAGATATTTAAATGTTCATACAGATGGCGGTGCAGATATTTCCATGTTCATACAGATGGCGGTGTAGATATTTCCATGTTCGTACAGATAGCGGTGTAGTTATTTCCATGTGTAAAGAGATACCTGTGTAGATATTTCCATGTATAAGCAGATAGCTGTGTAGATATTTCCGATTTCATGCAGATAGCGGTGTATATATTTCCCTGTTCAAACAGTTAGTGGTGTAGATATTTCCATGTTCATAAAGATAGCGGTGTAGATATTTCCATGTTTATACAGATAGCGGTGAAGATGTATGCATGTTTACACAGATAGCGGTGTAGATATTTCCATGTTAATCCACATGGCTGTGTAGATATATCCATGTTCATACAGATGGCGGTGAAGATATTTCCATGTTCATACAGATAGCGGTGTAGATATTTCCATGTTCATACAGATAGCGGTGTAGATATTTCCATGTTCATACAGATAGCGGTGTATGTATTTCCATGTTCATACAGATAGCGGTGTAGATAGTTCCATGTTCATCCTGATGGCTGTGTAGATATTTCCATGTTCATACAGATAGCGGTGTAAATATTTCCATGTTCATACAGATAGCGGTGTAGATATTTCCATGTTCATCCAGATGGCTGTGTAGATATATCCATGTTCATACAGATGGCGGTGAAGATATTTCCATGTTCATACAGATGGCGTTGTAGATATTTCCATGTACATACAGATAGCCTTGTAGATATTGCCATGTTCATACCGATAGCGGTGCTGATACTTCCATGTTTATACAGGTAGCGGTGTACATATTTCCGTGTTTATACAGGTAACGTTGTAGATATTTCCATGTTAATACAGATAGCGGTGTAGATATTTCCATGTTTATACAGATAGCGGTGTAGATATCTCCTTCTTAATACAGATGGCAGTGTAGATATTTCCATGTTCATACAGATGGCGGTGTAGATATTTCCATGTTTATAGAGATAGCGGTGTAGTTATTTCCATGTGCAAATAGATAGCTGTGTAGATATTTCCATTTATATGCAGATAGTTGTGTAGGTATTTCCATTTTCACGCAGATAGCGGTGTAGATATTTCCATGATCAAACAGATGGCGGTGTAGATATTTCCATGTTCATACAGATAGCGGTGTAGATATTTCCATGTTTATAGAGATAGCGGTGAAGATGTATGCATGTTTACACAGATAGCGGTGTAGATATTTCCATGTTCATACAGATAGCGGTGTAGATATTTCCATGTTCATCCAGACGGCTGTGTAGACATATCCGTGTACATACAGATGGCGGTGAAGATATTTCCATGTTCATACAGATGGCTGTGTAGATACATCCATGTTCATACAGATGGCGGTGACGATATTTCCATGTTCATACAGATGGTGGTGTAGATATTTCCATGTTCATACATATAGCGGTGCTGATATTTCCGTGTTTATACAGGTATCGGTGTATATATTTCCATGTTTATACAGATAGCGGTGTAGATATTTCCATGTTTGTACAGATAGCGGTGTAGATATTTCCATGTTTATACAGATAGCGGTGTAGATATCTCCATCTTAATACAGATGGCGGTGTAGATATTTATATGTTCATACAGATGGCGGTGCAGATATTTCCATGTTCATACGGATGGCGGTGAAGATATTTCCATGTTCATACAGATGGCGGTGTAGAAACTTCCATGTTCATACTGATAGCGGTGCTGATATTTCAATGTTTATACAGGTAGCGGTGTAGATATTTCCATGTTTATACAGATAGCGGTGTACATATTTCCATGTTTATACACATAGCGGTGTAGATATTTCCATGTTTATACAGATAGCGGTGTAGATATTTCCATGTTTATGCAGATAGTTGTGTAGATATCTCCATCTTAATACAGATGGCGGTGTGGATATTTAAATGTTCATTAAGATGGCTGTGTAGACATATCCATGTTCATACAGATGGCGGTGAAGATATTTCCATGTTCATACAGATAGCGGTGTAGATATTTCCATGTTCATACAGATAGCGGTGTAGATATTTCCATGTTCATACAGATGGCTGTGTAGATATATCCATGTTCCTACAGAAGGCGGTGAAGATATTTCCATGTTCATACAGATGGCGGTGTAGATATTTCCATGTTCATACAGATAGCGGGGCTGATGTTTCCATGTTTGTACATGTAGCGGTGTAGATATTTCCATGTTTATACAGATAGCGGTGTAGATATTTCCATGTTTATACACATAGCGGTGTAGATATTTCCATGTTCATACAGATAGCGGTGTATGTATTTCCATGTTCATACAGATAGCGGTGAAGATATTTCCATTTTCATGCTGATAGTGGTGTATATGTTTCCCTGTTCAAACAGTTAGCGGTGTAGATATTTCCATGTTCATAAAGATAGCGGTGTAGATATTTCCATGTTTATACAGATAGCGGTGAAGTTGTATGCATGTTTACACAGTTAGCGGTGTAGATATTTCCACGTTCATCCAGATGGCTGTGTAGATATATCCATGTTCATACAGATGGCGGTGTAGATATTTCCATCTTCATACAGATAGCGGTGCAGATATTGCCATGTTCATCCAGATGGCTGTGTAGATATATCCATGTTCATACAGATGGCGGTGAAGATATTTCCATGTTTATACAGATAGCGGTGAAGTTGTATGCATGTATACACAGATAGCGGTGTAGATATTTCCACGTTCATCCAGATGGCTGTGTAGATATATCCATGTTCATACATATGGCGGTGAAGATATTTCCATGTTCATACAGATAGCGGAGTAGATATCTCCATCTTACTACAGATGGCGGTGTAGATATTTATATGTTCATACAGATGGCGGTGCAGATATTTCCATGTTCATACGGATGGCGGTGAAGATATTTCCATGTTCATACAGATGGCAGTGTAGAAACTTCCATGTTCATACTGATAGCGGTTCTGATATTTCCATGTTTATACAGGTAGCGGTGTAGATATTTCCATGTTTATACAGATAGCAGTGTAGATATTTCCATGTTTATACACATAGCGGTGTAGATATTTCCATGTCTATACAGATAGCGGTGTAGATATTTCCATGTTTATGCAGATAGTGGTGTAGATATCTCCATCTTAATACAGATGGCTGTGTAGATATTTAAATGTTCATACAGATGGCGGTGCAGATATTTCCATGTTCATACAGATGGCGGTGTAGATATTTCCATGTTCGTACAGATAGCGGTGTAGTTATTTCCATGTGTAAAGAGATACCTGTGTAGATATTTCCATGTATAAGCAGATAGCTGTGTAGATATTTCCGATTTCATGCAGATAGCGGTGTATATATTTCCCTGTTCAAACAGTTAGTGGTGTAGATATTTCCATGTTCATAAAGATAGCGGTGTAGATATTTCCATGTTTATACAGATAGCGGTGAAGATGTATGCATGTTTACACAGATAGCGGTGTAGATATTTCCATGTTCATCCACATGGCTGTGTAGATATATCCATGTTCATACAGATGGCGGTGAAGATATTTCCATGTTCAGATAGCGGTGTAGATATTTCCATGTTCATACAGATAGCGGTGTGGATATTTCCATGTTCATACAGATAGCGGTGTATGTATTTCCATGTTCATACAGATAGCGGTGTAGATATTTCCATGTTCATCCTGCTGGCTGTGTAGATATTTCCATGTTCATACAGATAGCGGTGTAAATATTTCCATGTTCATACAGATAGCGGTGTAGATATTTCCATGTTCATCCAGATGGCTGTGTAGATATATCCATGTTCATACAGATGGCGGTGAAGATATTTCCATGTTCATACAGATGGCGTTGTAGATATTTCCATGTACATACAGATAGCCTTGTAGATATTGCCATGTTCATACCGATAGCGGTGCTGATACTTCCATGTTTATACAGGTAGCGGTGTACATATTTCCGTGTTTATACAGGTAACGGTGTAGATATTTCCATGTTCATACAGATAGCGGTGTAGATGTTTCCATGTTTATACAGATAGCGGTGTAGATATATCCTTCTTAATACAGATGGCGGTGTAGATATTTATACGTTCATACAGATGGCGGTGCAGATATTTCCATGTTCATGCAGATGGTGGTGTAGATATTTCCATGTTTATAGAGATAGAGGTGTAGTTATTTCCATGTGCAAAGAGATAGCTGTGTAGATATTTCAATGTATATGCAGATAGCTGTGTAGATATTTCCATTTTCATGCAGAGAGCGGTGTAGATATTTCCATGTTCAATCAGATAGCGGTGTAGATATTTCCATGTTCATACAGATAGCGGTGTGGATATTTCCATGTTTATACAGATAGCAGTGAAGATGTATGCATGTTTACAAAGATAGAGGTGTAGATATTTCCATGTTCATACAGATAGCGGTGTAGATATTTCCATGTTCATCCAGACGGCTGTGTAGACATATCCATGTTCATACAGATGGCGGTGAAGATATTTCCATGTTCATACAGATGGCTGTGTAGATATATCCATGTTCATACAGATGACGGTGAAGATTTTTCCATGTTCATACAGATGGCGATGTAGATATTTCCATGTTCATACAGATAGCGGTGCTGATATTTCCATGTTTATACAGGTAGCAGTGTAGATATTTCCATGTTTATGCAGATAGCGGTGTAGATATTTCCATGTTTATACACATAGCGGTGTAGATATTTCCATGTTTATACAGATAGCGGTGTAGATATCTCCATCTTAATACAGATGGCGGTGTAGATATTTATGTGTTCATACAGATGGCGGTGCAGATATTTCCATGTTCATACAGATGGCGGTGAAGATATTTCCATGTTCATACAGATGGCGGTATAGATACTTCCATGTTCATACTGATAGTGGTGCTGATATTTCCATGTTTATACAGGTAGCGGTGTAGATATTACCATGTTTATACACATAGCGGTGTAGATATTTCCATGTTTATACAGATAGCGGTGTAGATATCTCCATCTTAATACAGATGGCGGTGTAGATATTTATATGTTTATTCAGATGGCGGTGCAGATATTTCCATGTTCATACAGATGGCGGTGTAGATATTTCCATGTTCATACAGATAGCGGTGTAGATATTTCCATGTTCATACAGATAGCGGTGTAGCTATTTCCATGTTCATACAGATAGCGGTGTAGCTATTTCCATGTTCATACAGATAGCGGTGTAGATATTTCCATGTTTATACAGATATCGGTGTAGATATTTCCATGTTCATACAGATAGCGGTGCTGATATTTCCATGTTTATACAGGTAGCGGTGTAGATATTTCCATGTTTATACAGATAGCGGTGAAGATGCATGCATGTTTACACATATAGCGGTGTAGATATTTCCATGTTTATACAGATATCGGTGTAGATATTTTCATGTTCATCCAGATGGCTGTGTAGATATTTCCATGTTCATACAGATAGCGGTGTAGATATTTCCATGTTCATCCAGATGGCTGTGTAGTTATATCCATGTTCATACAGATGGCAGTGAAGATATTTCCATGTTCATACAGATAGCGGTGTAGATATTTCCATGTTCATACAGATAGCGGTGAAGATATTTCCGTGTTCATACCGATAGCGGTGCTGATATTTCCATGTTTATACAGGTAGCGGTGTAGATGTTTCCATGTTTATACCGATAGCGGTGTAGATATTTCCATGTTTATACAGATAGCAGTGTAGATATTTCCATGTTTATACAGATATCGGTGTAGATATCTCCTTCTTAATGCAGATGGCGGTGTAGATATTTATGTGTTCATACAGATGGCGGGGCAGATATTTCCATGTTCATACAGATGGCGGTGTAGATATTTCCATGTTCATACTGATAGCGGTGTAGTTATTTCCATGTGTAAAGAGATAGCTGTGTAGATATTCCCATGTATATTCAGATAGCTGTGTAGATATTTCCATTTTCATGCAGATAGCGGTGTATATATTTCCCTGTTCAAACAGATAGCGGTGTAGATATTTCCATGTTCATACAGATAGTGGTGTAGATATTTCCATGTTCATACAGATAGCGGTGTAGCTATTTCCATGTTCATACAGATAGCGGTGTGGATATTTCCATGTTCATAGAGATAGCGGTGTAGATATTTCCATGTTCATACAGATAGCGGTGCTGATATTTCCATGTTTATACAGGTAGCGGTGTAGATATTTCCATGTTTATACAGATAGCGGTGAAGATGTATGCATGTTTACACATATAGCGGTGTAGATATTTTCATGTTCATCTAGATGGCTGTGTAGATATTTCCATGTTCATACAGATAGCGGTGTAGATATTTCCATGTTCATCCAGATGGCTGTGTAGATATATCCATGTTCATACAGATGGCAGTGAAGATATTTCCATGTTCATACAGATAGCGGTGTAGATATTTCCATGTTCATTCAGATAGCGGTGTAGATATTTCCGTGTTCATACCGATAGCGGTGCTGATATTTCCATGTTTATACAGGTAGCGGTGTAGATATTTCCATGTTTATACAGATAGCGGTGTAGATATTTCCATGTTTATACAGATAGCAGTGTAGATATTTCCATGTTTATACAGATAGCGGTGTAGATATCTCCTTCTTAATACAGATGGCAGTGTAGATATTTATAAGTTCATAGAGATGGCGGTGCAGATATTTCCATGTTCATACAGATTGCGGTGTAGATATTTCCAAGTTTATACAGATAGCGGCGTAGATATCTCCATCTTAATACAGATGGCGGTGTAGATATTTATATGTTCATACAGATGGCGGTGTAGATATTTCCATGTTTATAGAGATACCGGTGTAGTTATTTCCATGTGTAAAGAGATAGCTGTGTAGATATTTCCATGTATATGCAGATAGCTGTGTAGATATTTCCATTTTCATGCAGATAGCCGTGTAGATATTTCCATGTTAATACAGATAGCGGTGTAGATATTTCCATGTTTATACAGATAGCGGTGTAGATATTTCCATGTTTATACAGATAGCGGTGTAGATATCTCCATCTTAATACAGATGGCGGTGTAGATATTTATATGTTCATACAGATGGCGGTGCAGATATTTCCATGTTCATACGGATGGCGGTGAAGATATTTCCATGTTCATACAGATGGCGGTGTAGAAACTTCCATGTTCATACTGATAGCGGTGCTGATATTTCAATGTTTATACAGGTAGCGGTGTAGATATTTCCATGTTTATACAGATAGCGGTGTACATATTTCCATGTTTATACACATAGCGGTGTAGATATTTCCATGTTTATACAAATAGCGGTGTAGATATTTCCATGTTTATGCAGATAGTTGTGTAGATATCTCCATCTTAATACAGATGGCGGTGTGGATATTTAAATGTTCATTAAGATGGCTGTGTAGACATATCCATGTTCATACAGATGGCGGTGAAGATATTTCCATGTTCATACAGATAGCGGTGTAGATATTTCCATGTTCATACAGATAGCGGTGTAGATATTTCCATGTTCATACAGATGGCTGTGTAGATATATCCATGTTCCTACAGAAGGCGGTGAAGATATTTCCATGTTCATACAGATGGCGGTGTAGATATTTCCATGTTCATACAGATAGCGGGGCTGATGTTTCCATGTTTGTACATGTAGCGGTGTAGATATTTCCATGTTTATACAGATAGCGGTGTAGATATTTCCATGTTTATACACATAGCGGTGTAGATATTTCCATGTTCATACAGATAGCGGTGTATGTATTTCCATGTTCATACAGATAGCGGTGTAGATATTTCCATTTTCATGCAGATAGTGGTGTATATGTTTCCCTGTTCAAACAGTTAGCGGTGTAGATATTTCCATGTTCATAAAGATAGCGGTGTAGATATTTCCATGTTTATACAGATAGCGGTGAAGTTGTATGCATGTTTACACAGTTAGCGGTGTAGATATTTCCGCGTTCATCCAGATGGCTGTGTAGATATATCCATGTTCATTCAGATGGCGGTGTAGATATTTCCATCTTCATACAGATAGCGGTGCAGATATTGCCATGTTCATCCAGATGGCTGTGTAGATATATCCATGTTCATACAGATGGCGGTGAAGATATTTCCATGTTTATACAGATAGCGGTGAAGTTGTATGCATGTATACACAGATAGCGGTGTAGATATTTCCACGTTCATCCAGATGGCTGTGTAGATATATCCATGTTCATACATATGGCGGTGAAGATATTTCCATGTTCATACAGATAGCGGTGTAGATATCTCCATCTTACTACAGATGGCGGTGTAGATATTTATATGTTCATACAGATGGCGGTGCAGATATTTCCATGTTCATACGGATGGCGGTGAAGATATTTCCATGTTCATACAGATGGCAGTGTAGAAACTTCCATGTTCATACTGATAGCGGTTCTGATATTTCCATGTTTATACAGGTAGCGGTGTAGATATTTCCATGTTTATACAGATAGCAGTGTAGATATTTCCATGTTTATACACATAGCGGTGTAGGTATTTCCATGTCTATACAGATAGCGGTGTAGATATTTCCATGTTTATGCAGATAGTGGTGTAGATATCTCCATCTTAATACAGATGGCTGTGTAGATATTTAAATGTTCATACAGATGGCGGTGCAGATATTTCCATGTTCATACAGATGGCGGTGTAGATATTTCCATGTTCGTACAGATAGCGGTGTAGTTATTTCCAGGTGTAAAGAGATACCTGTGTAGATATTTCCATGTATAAGCAGATAGCTGTGTAGATATTTCCGATTTCATGCAGATAGCGGTGTATATATTTCCCTGTTCAAACAGTTAGTGGTGTAGATATTTCCATGTTCATAAAGATAGCGGTGTAGATATTTCCATGTTTATACAGATAGCGGTGAAGATGTATGCATGTTTACACAGATAGCGGTGTAGATATTTCCATGTTAATCCACTTGGCTGTGTAGATATATCCATGTTCATACAGATGGCGGTGAAGATATTTCCATGTTCATACAGATAGCGGTGTAGATATTTCCATGTTCATACAGATAGCGGTGTAGATATTTCCATGTTCATACAGATAGCGGTGTATGTATTTCCATGTTCATACAGATAGCGGTGTAGATAGTTCCATGTTCATCCTGATGGCTGTGTAGATATTTCCATGTTCATACAGATAGCGGTGTAAATATTTCCATGTTCATACAGATGGCGTTGTAGATATTTCCATGTACATACAGATAGCCTTGTAGATATTGCCATGTTCATACCGATAGCGGTGCTGATACTTCCATGTTTATACAGGTAGCGGTGTACATATTTCCGTGTTTATACAGGTAACGTTGTAGATATTTCCATGTTAATACAGATAGCGGTGTAGATATTTCCATGTTTATACAGATAGCGGTGTAGATATCTCCTTCTTAATACAGATGGCAGTGTAGATATTTCCATGTTCATACAGATGGCGGTGTAGATATTTCCATGTTTATAGAGATAGCGGTGTAGTTATTTCCATGTGCAAATAGATAGCTGTGTAGATATTTCCATTTATATGCAGATAGTTGTGTAGGTATTTCCATTTTCACGCAGATAGCGGTGTAGATATTTCCATGATCAAACAGATGGCGGTGTAGATATTTCCATGTTCATACAGATAGCGGTGTAGATATTTCCATGTTTATAGAGATAGCGGTGAAGATGTATGCATGTTTACACAGATAGCGGTGTAGATATTTCCATGTTCATACAGATAGCGGTGTAGATATTTCCATGTTCATCCAGACGGCTGTGTAGACATATCCGTGTACATACAGATGGCGGTGAAGATATTTCCATGTTCATACAGATGGCTGTGTAGATACATCCATGTTCATACAGATGGCGGTGACGATATTTCCATGTTCATACAGATGGTGGTGTAGATATTTCCATGTTCATACATATAGCGGTGCTGATATTTCCGTGTTTATACAGGTATCGGTGTATATATTTCCATGTTTATACAGATAGCGGTGTAGATATTTCCATGTTTGTACAGATAGCGGTGTAGATATTTCCATGTTTATACAGATAGCGGTGTAGATATCTCCATCTTAATACAGATGGCGGTGTAGATATTTATATGTTCATACAGATGGCGGTGCAGATATTTCCATGTTCATACGGATGGCGGTGAAGATATTTCCATGTTCATACAGATGGCGGTGTAGAAACTTCCATGTTCATACTGATAGCGGTGCTGATATTTCAATGTTTATACAGGTAGCGGTGTAGATATTTCCATGTTTATACAGATAGCGGTGTACATATTTCCATGTTTATACACATAGCGGTGTAGATATTTCCATGTTTATACAGATAGCGGTGTAGATATTTCCATGTTTATGCAGATAGTTGTGTAGATATCTCCATCTTAATACAGATGGCGGTGTGGATATTTAAATGTTCATTAAGATGGCTGTGTAGACATATCCATGTTCATACAGATGGCGGTGAAGATATTTCCATGTTCATACAGATAGCGGTGTAGATATTTCCATGTTCATACAGATAGCGGTGTAGATATTTCCATGTTCATACAGATGGCTGTGTAGATATATCCATGTTCCTACAGAAGGCGGTGAAGATATTTCCATGTTCATACAGATGGCGGTGTAGATATTTCCATGTTCATACAGATAGCGGGGCTGATGTTTCCATGTTTGTACATGTAGCGGTGTAGATATTTCCATGTTTATACAGATAGCGGTGTAGATATTTCCATGTTTATACACATAGCGGTGTAGATATTTCCATGTTCATACAGATAGCGGTGTATGTATTTCCATGTTCATACAGATAGCGGTGAAGATATTTCCATTTTCATGCTGATAGTGGTGTATATGTTTCCCTGTTCAAACAGTTAGCGGTGTAGATATTTCCATGTTCATAAAGATAGCGGTGTAGATATTTCCATGTTTATACAGATAGCGGTGAAGTTGTATGCATGTTTACACAGTTAGCGGTGTAGATATTTCCACGTTCATCCAGATGGCTGTGTAGATATATCCATGTTCATACAGATGGCGGTGTAGATATTTCCATCTTCATACAGATAGCGGTGCAGATATTGCCATGTTCATCCAGATGGCTGTGTAGATATATCCATGTTCATACAGATGGCGGTGAAGATATTTCCATGTTTATACAGATAGCGGTGAAGTTGTATGCATGTATACACAGATAGCGGTGTAGATATTTCCACGTTCATCCAGATGGCTGTGTAGATATATCCATGTTCATACATATGGCGGTGAAGATATTTCCATGTTCATACAGATAGCGGAGTAGATATCTCCATCTTACTACAGATGGCGGTGTAGATATTTATATGTTCATACAGATGGCGGTGCAGATATTTCCATGTTCATACGGATGGCGGTGAAGATATTTCCATGTTCATACAGATGGCAGTGTAGAAACTTCCATGTTCATACTGATAGCGGTTCTGATATTTCCATGTTTATACAGGTAGCGGTGTAGATATTTCCATGTTTATACAGATAGCAGTGTAGATATTTCCATGTTTATACACATAGCGGTGTAGATATTTCCATGTCTATACAGATAGCGGTGTAGATATTTCCATGTTTATGCAGATAGTGGTGTAGATATCTCCATCTTAATACAGATGGCTGTGTAGATATTTAAATGTTCATACAGATGGCGGTGCAGATATTTCCATGTTCATACAGATGGCGGTGTAGATATTTCCATGTTCGTACAGATAGCGGTGTAGTTATTTCCATGTGTAAAGAGATACCTGTGTAGATATTTCCATGTATAAGCAGATAGCTGTGTAGATATTTCCGATTTCATGCAGATAGCGGTGTATATATTTCCCTGTTCAAACAGTTAGTGGTGTAGATATTTCCATGTTCATAAAGATAGCGGTGTAGATATTTCCATGTTTATACAGATAGCGGTGAAGATGTATGCATGTTTACACAGATAGCGGTGTAGATATTTCCATGTTCATCCACATGGCTGTGTAGATATATCCATGTTCATACAGATGGCGGTGAAGATATTTCCATGTTCATACAGATAGCGGTGTAGATATTTCCATGTTCATACAGATAGCGGTGTAGATATTTCCATGTTCATACAGATAGCGGTGTATGTATTTCCATGTTCATACAGATAGCAGTGTAGATATTTCCATGTTCATCCTGATGGCTGTGTAGATATTTGCATGTTCATACAGATAGCGGTGTAAATATTTCCATGTTCATACAGATAGCGGTGTAGATATTTCCATGTTCATCCAGATGGCTGTGTAGATATATCCATGTTCATACAGATGGCGGTGAAGATATTTCCATGTTCATACAGATGGCGTTGTAGATATTTCCATGTTCATACAGATAGCCTTGTAGATATTGCCATGTTCATACCGATAGCGGTGCTGATACTTCCATGTTTATACAGGTAGCGGTGTACATATTTCCGTGTTTATACAGGTAACGGTGTAGATATTTCCATGTTTATACAGATAGCAGTGTAGATGTTTCCATGTTTATACAGATAGCGGTGTAGATATATCCTTCTTAATACAGATGGCGGTGTAGATATTTATAAGTTCATACAGATGGCGGTGCAGATATTTCCATGTTCATGCAGATGGTGGTGTAGATATTTCCATGTTTATAGAGATAGCGGTGTAGTTATTTCCATGTGCAAAGAGATAGCTGTGTAGATATTTCAATGTATATGCAGATAGCTGTGTAGATATTTCCATTTTCATGCAGAGAGCGGTGTAGATATTTCCATGTTCAAACAGATAGCGGTGTAGATATTTCCATGTTCATACAGATAGCGGTGTGGATATTTCCATGTTTATACAGATAGCAGTGAAGATGTATGCATGTTTACAAAGATAGAGGTTTAGATATTTCCATGTTCATACAGATAGCGGTGTAGATATTTCCATGTTCATCCAGACGGCTGTGTAGACATATCCATGTTCATACAGATGGCGGTGAAGATATTTCCATGTTCATACAGATGGCTGTGTAGATATATCCATGTTCATACAGATTACGGTGAAGATTTTTCCATGTTCATACAGATTTCGATGTAGATATTTCCATGTTCATACAGATAGCGGTGCTGATATTTCCATGTTTATACAGGTAGCAGTGTAGATATTTCCATGTTTATGCAGATAGCGGTGTAGATATTTCCATGTTTATACACATAGCGGTGTAGATATTTCCATGTTTATACAGATAGCGGTGTAGATATCTCCATCTTAATACAGATGGCGGTGTAGATATTTATGTGTTCATACAGATGGCGGTGCAGATATTTCCATGTTCATACAGATGGCGGTGAAGATATTTCCATGTTCATACAGATGGCGGTGTAGATACTTCCATGTTCATACTGATAGTGGTGCTGATATTTCCATGTTTATACAGGTAGCGGTGTAGATATTTCCATGTTTATACAGATAGCGGTGTAGATATTACCATGTTTATACACATAGCCGTGTAGATATTTCCATGTTTATACAGATAGCGGTGTAGATATCTCCATCTTAATACAGATGGCGGTGTAGATATTTATATGTTTATTCAGATGGCGGTGCAGATATTTCCATGTTCATACAGATGGCGGAGTAGATATTTCCATGTTCATACAGATAGCGGTGTAGATATTTCCATGTTCATACAGATAGCGGTGTAGCTATTTCCATGTTCATACAGATAGCGGTGTAGCTATTTCCATGTTCATACAGATAGCGGTGTAGATATTTCCATGTTTATACAGATATCGGTGTAGATATTTCCATGTTCATACAGATAGCGGTGCTGATATTTCCATGTTTATACAGGTAGCGGTGTAGATATTTCCATGTTTATACAGATAGCGGTGAAGATGCATGCATGTTTACACATATAGCGGTGTAGATATTTTCATGTTCATCCAGATGGCTGTGTAGATATTTTCATGTTCATACAGATAGCGGTGTAGATATTTCCATGTTCATCCAGATGGCTGTGTAGATATATCCATGTTCATACAGATGGCAGTGAAGATATTACCATGTTCATACAGATAGCGGTGTAGATATTTCCATGTTCATACAGATAGCGGTGTAGATATTTCCGTGTTCACACCGATAGCGGTGCTGATATTTCCATGTTTATACTGGTAGCGGTGTAGATGTTTCCATGTTTATACAGATAGCGGTGTAGATATTTCCATGTTTATACAGATAGCAGTGTAGATATTTCCATGTTTATACAGATATCGGTGTAGATATCTCCTTCTTAATGCAGATGGCGGTGTAGATATTTATGTGTTCATACAGATGGCGGGGCAGATATTTCCATGTTCATACAGATGGCGGTGTAGATATTTCCATGTTCATACTGATAGCGGTGTAGTTATTTCCATGTGTAAAGAGATAGCTGTGTAGATATTCCCATGTATATTCAGATAGCTGTGTAGATATTTCCATTTTCATGCAGATAGCGGTGTATATATTTCCCTGTTCAAACAGATAGCGGTGTAGATATTTCCATGTTCATACAGATAGTGGTGTAGATATTTCCATGTTCATACAGATAGCGGTGTAGCTATTTCCATGTTCATACAGATAGCGGTGTGGATATTTCCATGTTCATAGAGATAGCGGTGTAGATATTTCCATGTTCATACAGATAGCGGTGCTGATATTTCCATGTTTATACAGGTAGCGGTGTAGATATTTCCATGTTTATACAGATAGCGGTGAAGATGTATGCATGTTTACACATATAGCGGTGTAGATATTTGCATGTTCATCTAGATGGCTGTGTAGATATTTCCATGTTCATACAGATAGCGGTGTAGATATTTCCATGTTCATCCAGATGGCTGTGTAGATATATCCATGTTCATACAGATGGCAGTGAAGATATTTCCATGTTCATACAGATAGCGGTGTAGATATTTCCATGTTCATTCAGATAGCGGTGTAGATATTTCCGTGTTCATACCGAGAGCGGTGCTGATATTTCCATGTTTATACAGGTAGCGGTGTAGATATTTCCATGTTTATACAGATAGCGGTGTAGATATTTCCATGTTTATACAGATAGCAGTGTAGATATTTCCATGTTTATACAGATAGCGGTTTAGATATCTCCTTCTTAATACAGATGGCAGTGTAGATATTTATAAGTTCATAGAGATGGCGGTGCAGATATTTCCATGTTCATACAGATTGCGGTGTAGATATTTCCAAGTTTATACAGATAGCGGCGTAGATATCTCCATCTTAATACAGATGGCGGTGTAGATATTTATATGTTCATACAGATGGCGGTGTAGATATTTCCATGTTTATAGAGATACCGGTGTAGTTATTTCCATGTGTAAAGAGATAGCTGTGTAGATATTTCCATGTATATGCAGATAGCTGTGTAGATATTTCCATTTTCATGCAGATAGCGGTGTAGATATTTCCATGTTCATACAGATAGCGGTGTAGATATTTCCATGTTTATACACATAGCGGTGTAGATATTTCCATGTTTATACAGATAGCGGTGTAGATATTTCCGTGTTTATACAGATAGCGGTGTAGATATTTCCATGTTCATACAGATAGCAGTGTATGTATTTCCATGTTCATACAGATAGCGGTGTAGATATTTCCATTTTCATGCAGATAGCGGTGTATATATTTCCCTGTTCAAACAGTTAGCGGTTTAGATATTTCCATGTTCATACAGGTAGCGGTCGAGATATTTCCATGTTCATACAGATGGCTGTGTAGATATATCCAAGTTCATACAGATAGCGGTGAAGATATTTCCATGTTCATACAAATGGCGGTGTAGATATTTCCATGTTCATACCGATAGCGGTTCTGATATTTCCATGTTTATACAGGTAGCTGTGTAGATATTTCCATGTTTATACAGATAGCGGTGTGGATATTTCCATGTTTATACACATAGCGGTGTAGATATTTCCATGTTTATACAGATAACGGTGTAGATATTTCCGTGTTTATACAGATAGCGGTGTAGATATTTCCATGTTCATACAGATAGCGGTGTATGTATTTCCATGTTCATACAGATAGCGGTGTAGATATTTCCATTTTCATGCAGATAGCGGTGTATATATTTCCGTGTTCAAACAGTTAGCGGTTTAGATATTTCCATGTTCATAAAGATAGCGGTGTAGATATTTCCATGTTTATACAGATAGCGGTGAAGATGTATGCATGTTTACACAGATAGCGGTGTAGATATTTCCATGTTCATCCACATGGCTGTGTAGATATATCCATGTTCATACAGATGGCGGTGAAGATATTTCCATGTTCATACAGATAGCGGTGTAGATATTTCCATGTTCATACAGATAGCGGTGTAGATATTTCCATGTTCCTACAGATCGCGGTGTATGTATTTCCATGTTCATACATATAGCGGTGTAGATATTTCCATGTTCATCCAGATGGCTGTGTAGATATTTCCATGTTCATGCAGATAGCGGTGTAGATATTTCCATGTTCATACAGATAGCGGTGTAGATATTTCCATGTTCATCCAGATGGCTGTGTAGATATATCCATGTTCATACACATGGCGGTGAAGATATTTCCATGTTCATACAGATTGCGGTGTAGATATTTCCATGTTCATACAGATAGCCGTGTAGATATTGCCATGTTCATACCGATAGCGGTGTACATATTTCCGTGTTTATACAGATAGCGGTGTAGATATTTCCATGTTTATACACATAGCGGTGTAGATATTTCCATGTTTATGTAGATTGTGGTGTAGATAACTCCAACTTAATACAGATGGCGGTGTAGATATTTATATGTTCATACAGATGGCGGTGCAGTTATTTCCATGTTCATACAGATAGCGGTGTATTTTTTTCCATGTGTAAAGAGATAGCTGTGTAGATATTTCCATGTATAAGCAGATAGCTGTGTAGATATTTCCATTTTCATGCAGATAGCGGTGTATATATTTCCCTGTTCAAACAGTTAGCGGTGTAGATATTTCCATGTTCATAAAGATAGCGGTGTAGATATTTCCATGTTTACACAGATAGCGGTGAAGTTGTATGCATGTTTACACAGATAGCGGTGTAGGTATTTCCACGTTCATCCAGATGGCTGTGTAGATATATCCATGTTCATACAGATTGCGGTGAAGTTATTTCCATGTTCATACAGATAGCGGTGTAGTTATTTCCATGTTCATACAGATAGTGGTGTAGATATTTCCATGTACATACAGATAGCGGTGTAGATATTTCCATGTTCATACAGATAGCGGTGTATGTATTTCCATGTTCATACAGATAGTGGTGTAGATATTTCCATGTTCATCCAGATGGCTGTTTAGATATTCCCATGTTCACACAGATAGCGGTGTAGATATTTCCATGTTCATACAAATAGCGGTGTAGATATTTCCATATTCATCCAGATGGCTGTGTAGATATATCCATGTTCATACAGATGGCGGTGAAGACATTTCCATGTTCAAACAGATAGCGGTGTAGATATTTCCATGTTCATACAGATAGCCGTGTAGATATTGCCATGTTCATACCGATAGCGGTGCTGATACTTCCATGTTTATACAGGTAGCGGCGTACATATTTCCGTGTTTATACAGGTAACGGTGTAGATATTTCCATGTTCATACAGATAGCGGTGTAGATATTTCCATGTTTATACAGATAGCGGTGTAGATATATCCTTCTTAATACAGATGGCGGTGTAGATATTTATATGTTCATACAGATGGCGGTGCAGATATTTCCATGTTCATGCAGATGGTGGTGTAGATATTTCCATGTTTATAGAGATAGCGGTGTAGTTATTTCCATGTGCAAAGAGATAGCTGTGTAGATATTTCAATGTATATGCAGATAGCTGTGTAGATATTTCCATTTTCATGCAGAGAGCGGTGTAGATATTTCCATGTTCAAACAGATAGCGGTGTAGATATTTCCATGTTCATACAGATAGCGGTGTGGATATTTCCATGTTTATACAGATAGCGGTGAAGATGTATGCATGTTTACAAAGATAGAGGTGTAGATATTTCCATGTTCATACAGATAGCGGTGTAGATATTTCCATGTTCATCCAGACGGCTGTGTAGACATATCCATGTTCATACCGATGGCGGTGAAGATATTTCCATGTTCATACAGATGGCGGTGAAGATATTTCCATGTTCATACAGATGGCGGTGTAGATACTTCCATATTCATACTGATAGTGGTGCTGATATTTCCATGTTTATACAGGTAGCGGTGTAGATATTTCCATGTTTATACAGATAGCGGTGTAGATATTACCATGTTTATACACATAGCGGTGTAGATATTTCCATGTTTATACAGATAGCGGTGTAGATATCTCCATCTTAATACAGATGGCGGTGTAGATATTTATATGTTTATTCAGATGGCGGTGCAGATATTTCCATGTTCATACAGATGGCGGTGTAGATATTTCCATGTTCATACAGATAGCGGTGTAGATATTTCCATGTTCATACAGATAGCGGTGTAGCTATTTTCATGTTCATACAGATAGCGGTGTAGATATTTCCATGTTCATACAGATAGCGGTGTAGATATTTCCATGTTTATACAGATATCGGTGTAGATATTTCCATGTTCATACAGATAGCGGTGCTGATATTTCCATGTTTATACAGGTAGCGGTGTAGATATTTCCATGTTTATACAGATAGCGGTGAAGATTTATGCATGTTTACACATATAGCGGTGTAGATATTTTCATGTTCATCCAGATGGCTTTGTAGATATTTCCATGTTCATACAGATAGCGGTGTAGATATTTCCATGTTCATCCAGATGGCTGTGTAGATATATCCATGTTCATACAGATGGCAGTGAAGATATTTCCATGTTCATACAGATAGCGGTGTAGATATTTCCATGTTCATACAGATAGCGGTGTAGATATTTCCGTGTTCATACCGATAGCGGTGCTGATATTTCCATGTTTATACTGGTAGCGGTGTAGATATTTCCATGTTTATACAGATAGCGGTGTAGATATTTCCATGTTTATACAGATAGCAGTGTAGATATTTCCATGTTTATACAGATATCGGTGTAGATATCTCCTTCTTAATGCAGATGGCGGTGTAGATATTTATATGTTCATACAGATGGCGGGGCAGATATTTCCATGTTCATACAGATGGCGGTGTAGATATTTCCATGTTCATACAGATAGCGGTGTAGTTATTTCTATGTGTAAAGAGATAGCTGTGTAGATATTCCCATGTATATTCAGATAGCTGTGTAGATATTTCCATGTTCATACAGATAGCGGTGCTGATATTTCCACGTTTATACAGGTAGCGGTGTAGATATTTCCATGTTTATACAGATAGCGGTGAAGATGTATGCATGTTTACACATATAGCGGTGTAGATATTTTCATGTTCATCCAGATGTCTGTGTAGATATTTCCATGTTCATACAGATAGCGGTGTAGATATCTCCATCTTAATACAGATGGCGGTGTAGATATTTATATGTTTATTCAGATGGCGGTGCAGATATTTCCATGTTCATACAGATGGCGGTGTAGATATTTCCATGTTCATACAGATAGCGGTGTAGATATTTCCATTTGTAAAGAGATAGCTGTGTAGATATTCCCATGTATATGCAGATAGCTGTGTAGATATTTCCATTTTGAAGCAGATAGCGGTGTATATACTTCCCTGTTCAAACAGATAGCGGTGTAGATATTTCCATGTTCATACAGATAGTGCTGTAGATATTTCCATGTTCATACAGATAGCGGTGTAGCTATTTCCATGTTCATACAGATAGCGGTGTGGATATTTCCATGTTCATAGAGATAGCGGTGTAGATATTTCCATGTTTATACAGGTAGCGGTGTAGATATTTCCATGTTTATACAGATAGCGGTGAAGATGTATGCATGTTTACACAGATAGCGGTGTAGATATTTTCATGTTCATCCAGATGGCTGTGTAGATATTTCCATGTTCATACAGATAGCGGTGTAGATATTTCCATGTTCATCCAGATGGCTGTGTAGATATATCCATGTTCATACAGATGGAGGTGAAGATATTTCCATGTTCATACAGATAGCGGTGCAGATATTTCCATGTTCAAAGAGATAGCGGTGTAGATATTTCCATGTTCATACAGATAGCAGTGTAGCTATTTCCATGTTCCTACAGATAGCGGTGTAGATATTTCCATGTTCATCCAGATGGCTGTGTAGATATATCCATGTTCATACAGAAGGCGGTGAAGATATTTCCATATTCATACAGATTGCGGTGTAGATATATCCATGTTCATACAGATAGCGGTGTAGATATTTCCATGTTCATAGAGATAGCGGTGCAGATATTTCCATGTTCATACAGATAGCGGTGTAGATATTTCCATGTTCATACAGCTAGTGGTGTATTTATTTCCATGTTCATACAGATAGTGGTGTAGATATTTCCATTTATATGTAGATAGCGGTGTATATATTTCCCTGTTCAAACAGTTAGCGGTGAAGATATTTCCATGTTCATAAAGATAGCGGTGTAGATATTTCCATGTTCATCCACATGGCTGTGTAGATATATCCATGTTCAAACAGATGGCGGTGAAGATATTTCCATGTTCATACAGATAGCGGTGTAGATATTTCCATGTTCATAGAGATAGCGGTGTAGATATTTCCATGTTCATAAAGATAGCGGTGTAGATATTTCCATGTTCATCCACATGGCTGTGTAGATATATCCATGTTCAAACAGATGGCGGTGAAGATATTTCCATGTTCATACAGATAGCCGTGTAGATATTGCCATGTTCATACCGATAGCGGTGTACATATTTCCGTGTTTATACAGATAGCGGTGTAGATATTTCCATGTTTATACACATAGCGGTGTAGATATTTCCATGTTTATGTAGATAGTGGTGTAGATAACTCCAACTTAATACAGATGGTTGTGTAGATATTTATATGTTCATACAGATGGCGGTGCAGGTATTTCCATGTTCATACAGATGGCGGTGTAGATATTTCCATGTTCATACAGATAGCGGTGTATTTTTTTCCATGTGTAAAGAGATAGCTGTGTAGATATTTCCATGTATAAGCAGATAGCTGTGTAGATATTTCCATTTTCATGCAGATAGCGGTGTGTATATTTCCCTGTTCAAACAGTTAGCGGTGTAGATATTTCTATGTTCATAAAGATAGGGGTGTAGATATTTCCATGTTTATACAGATAGCGGTGAAGATATTTCTATGTTCATAAAGATAGGGGTGTAGATATTTCCATGTTCATCCAGATGGCTGTGTAGATATATCCATGTTCATGCAGATAGCGGTGTAGATATTTCCATGTTCATACAGATAGCGGTGCAGATATTTCCATGTTCATCCAGATGGCTGTGTAGATATATCCATGTTCATACAGATGGCGGTGAAGGTATTTCCATGTTCATACATATAGCGGTGTAGATATTTCCATGTTCATACAGATAGCGGTGTAGATATTTCCATGTTCTTACAGATAGCGGTGTATATATTTCCCTGTTCAAACAGTTAGCGGTGTGGATATTTCCATGTTCATAAAGATAGTGGTGTAGATATTTCCATGTTTATACAGATAGCGGTGAAGTTGTATGCATGTTTACACAGATAGCGGTGTAGGTATTTCCACGTTCATCCAGATGGCTGTGTAGATATATCCATGTTCATACAGATGGCGGTGAAGTTATTTCCATGTTCATACAGATAGCGGTGTAGATATTTCCATGTTCATACAGATAGTGGTGTAGATATTTCCATGTTCATACAGATAGCGGTGTAGATATTTCCATGTTCATACAGATAGCGGTGTATGTATTTCCATGTTCATACAGATAGTGGTGTAGATATTTCCATTTTCATCCAGATGGCTGTGTAGATATTCCCATGTTCATACAGATAGAGGTGTAGATATTTCCATGTTCATACAGATAGCAGTGTAGATAATTCCATATTCATCCAGATGGCTGTGTAGATATATCCATGTTCATACAGATGGCGGTGAAGACATTTCCATGTTCATACAGATAGCGGTGTAGATATTTCCATGTTCATACAGATAGCCGTGTAGATATTGCCATGTTCATACCGATAGCGGTGCTGATACTTCCATGTTCATACAGGTAGCGGTGAATATATTTCCGTGTTTATACAGATAGCGGTGTGGATATTTCCATGTTAATACAGATAGCGGTGTAGATATTTCCATGTTTATACAGATAGCGGAGTAGATATCTCCTTCTTAATACAGATGGCATTGTAGATATTTCCATGTTCATACAGATGGCGGTGTAGATATTTCCATGTTTATAGAGATAGCGGTGTAGTTATTTCCATGTGCAAAGAGATAGCTGTGTAGATATTTCCATTTATATGCAGATAGTTGTGTAGGTATTTCCATTTTCATGCAGATAGCGGTGTAGATATTTCCATGTTCAAACAGATGGCGGTGTAGATATTTCCATGTTCATACAGATAGCGGTGTAGATATTTCAATGTTTATAGAGATAGCGGTGAAGATGTATGCATGTTTACACAGATAGCGGTGTAGATATTTCCATGTTCATACGGATAGCGGTGTAGATATTTCCATGTTCATCCAGACGGCTGTGTAGACATATCCGTGTACATACAGATGGCGGTGAAGATATTTCCATGTTCATACAGATGGCTGTGTAGATACATCCATGTTCATACAGATGGCGGTGACGATATTTCCATGATCATACAGATGGTGGTGTAGATATTTCCATGTTCATACATATAGCGGTGCTGATATTTCCATGTTTATACAGGTATCGGTGTATATATTTCCATGTTTATACAGATAGCGGTGTAGATATTTCCATGTTTATACAGATAGCGGTGTAGATATTTCCATGTTTATACAGATAGCGGTGTAGATATCTCCATCTTAATGCAGATGGCGGTGTAGATATTTATATGTTCATACAGATGGCGGTGCAGATATTTCCATGTTCATACGGATGGCGGTGAAGATATTTCCATGTTCATACAGATGGCGGTGTAGAAACTTCCATGTTCATACTGATAGCGGTGCTGATATTTCCATGTTTATTCAGGTAGCGGTGTAGATATTTCCATGTTTATACAGATAGCGGTGTACATATTTCCATGTTTATACACATAGCGGTGTAGATATTTCCATGTTTATACAGATAGCGGTATAGATATTTCCATGTTTATGCAGATAGTTGTGTAGATATCTCCCTCTTAATACAGATGGCGGTGTGGATATTTAAATGTTCATTAAGATGGCTGTGTAGACATATCCATGTTCATACAGATGGCGGTGAAGATATTTCCATGTTCATACAGATAGCGGTGTAGATATTTCCATGTTCATACAGATAGCGGTGTAGATATTTCCATGTTCATACAGATGGCTGTGTAGATATATCCATGTTCCTACAGAAGGCGGTGAAGATATTTCCATGTTCATACAGATGGCGGTGTAGATATTTCCATGTTCATACAGATAGCGGGACTGATATTTCCATGTTTGTACATGTAGCGGTGTAGGTATTTCCATGTTTATACAGATAGCGGTGTAGATATTTCCATGTTTATACACATAGCGGTGTAGATATTTCCATGTTCATACAGATAGCGGTGTATGTTTTTCCATGTTCATACAGATAGCGGTGTAGATATTTCCATTTTCATGCAGATAGCGGTGTATATGTTTCCCTGTTCAAACAGTTAGCGGTGTAGATATTTCCATGTTCATAAAGATAGCGGTGTAGATATTTCCATGTTTATACAGATAGCGGTGAAGTTGTATGCATGTTTACACAGTTAGCGGTGTAGATATTTACACGTTCATCCAGATGGCTGTGTAGATATATCCATGTTCATACAGATGGCGGTGTAGATATTTCCATCTTCATACAGATAGCAGTGCAGATATTGTCATGTTCATCCAGATGGCTGTGTAGATATATCCATGTTCATACAGATGGCGGTGAAGATATTTCCATGTTTATACAGATAGCGGTGAAGTTGTATGCATGTTTACACAGATAGCGGTGTAGATATTTCCACGTTCATCCAGATGGCTGTGTAGATATATCCATGTTCATACAGATGGCGGTGAAGGTATTTCCATGTTCATACAGATAGCGGTGTAGTTATCTCCATCTTACTACAGATGGCGGTGTAGATATTTAAATGTTCATACAGATTGCGGTGCAGATATTTCCATGTTCATACGGATGGCGGTGAAGATATTTCCATGTTCATACAGATGGCGGTGTAGAAACTTCCATGTTCATACTGATAGCGGTTCTGATATTTCCATGTTTATACAGGTAGCGGTGTAGATATTTCCATGTTTATACAGATAGCAGTGTAGATATTTCCATGTTTATACACATAGCGGTGTAGATATTTCCATGTCTATACAGATAGCGGTGTAGATATTTCCATGTTTATGCAGATAGTGGTGTAGATATCTTCATCTTAATACAGATGGCGGTGTAGATATTTAAATGTTCATACAGATGGCGGTGCAGATATTTCCATGTTCATACAGATGGCGATGTAGATATTTCCATGTTCGTACAGATAGCGGTGTAGTTATTTCCATGTGTAAAGAGATACCTGTGTAGATATTTCCATGTATAAGCAGATAGCTGTGTAGATATTTCCGATTTCATGCAGATAGCGGTGTATATATTTCCCTGTTCAAACAGTTAGTGGTGTAGATATTTCAATGTTCATAAAGATAGCGGTGTAGATATTTCCATGTTTATACAGATAGCGGTGAAGATGTATGCATGTTTACACAGATAGCGGTGTAGATATTTCCATGTTCATCCACATGGCTGTGTAGATATATCCATGTTCATACAGATGGCGGTGAAGATATTTCCATGTTCATACAGATAGCGGTGTAGATATTTCCATGTTCATCCTGATGGCTGTGTAGATATTTCCATGTTCATACAGATAGCGGTGTAAATATTTCCATGTTCATACAGATAGCGGTGTAGATATTTCCATGTTCATCCAGATGGCTGTGTAGATATATCCATGTTCATACAGATGGCGGTGAAGATATTTCCATGTTCATACAGATGGCGTTGTAGATATTTCCATGTTCATACAGATAGCCTTGTAGATATTGCCATGTTCATACCGATAGCGGTGCTGATACTTCCATGTTTATACAGGTAGCGGTGTACATATTTCCGTGTTTATACAGGTAACGGTGTAGATATTTCCATGTTCATACAGATAGCGGTGTAGATATTTCCATGTTTATACAGATAGCGGTGTAGATATATCCTTCTTAATACAGATGGCGGTGTAGATATTTATATGTTCATACAGATGGCGGTGCAGATATTTCCATGTTCATGCAGATGGTGGTGTAGATATTTCCATGTTTATAGAGATAGCGGTGTAGTTATTTCCATGTGCACAGAGATAGCTGTGTAGATATTTCAATGTATATGCAGATAGCTGTGTAGATACTTCCATTTTCATGCAGAGAGCTGTGTAGATATTTCCATGTTCAAACAGATAGCGGTGTAGATATTTCCATGTTCATACAGATAGCGGTGTGGATATTTCAATGTTTATACAGATAGCGGTGAAGATGTATGCATGTTTACAAAGATAGAGGTGTAGATATTTCCATGTTCATACAGATAGCGGTGTAGATATTTCCATGTTCATCCAGACGGCTGTGTAGACATATCCATGTTCATACCGATTGCGGTGAAGATATTTCCATGTTCATACAGATGGCGGTGAAGATATTTCCATGTTCATACAGATGGCGGTGTAGATACTTCCATGTTCATACTGATAGTGGTGCTGATATTTCCATGTTTATACAGGTAGCGGTGTAGATATTTCCATGTTTATACAGATAGCGGTGTAGATATTACCGTGTTTATACACATAGCGGTGTAGATATTTCCATGTTTATACAGATAGCGGTGTAGATATCTCCATCTTAATACAGATGGCGGTGTAGATATTTATATGTTTATTCAGATGGCGGTGCAGATATTTCCATGTTCATACAGATGGCGGTGTAGATATTTCCATGTTCATACAGATAGCGGTGTAGATATTTCCATGTTCATACAGATAGCGGTGTAGCTATTTCCATGTTCATACAGATAGCGGTGTAGCTATTTCCATGTTCATACAGATAGCGGTGTAGATATTTCCATGTTTATACAGATATCGGTGTAGATATTTCCATGTTCATACAGATAGCGGTGCTGATATTTCCATGTTTATACAGGTAGCGGTGTAGATATTTCCATGTTTATACAGATAGCGGTGAAGATTTATGCATGTTTACACATATAGCGGTGTAGATATTTTCATGTTCATCCAGATGGCTGTGTAGATATTTCCATGTTCATACAGATAGCGGTGTAGATATTTCCATGTTCATCCAGATGGCTGTGTAGATATATCCATGTTCATACAGATGGCAGTGAAGATATTTCCATGTTCATACAGATAGCGGTGTAGATATTTCCATGTTCATACAGATAGCGGTGTAGATATTTCCGTGTTCATACCTATAGCGGTGCTGATATTTCCATGTTTATACTGGTAGCGGTGTAGATATTTCCATGTTTATACAGATAGCGGTGTAGATATTTCCATGTTTATACAGATAGCAGTGTAGATATTTCCATGTTTATACAGATATCGGTGTAGATATCTCCTTCTTAATGCAGATGGCGGTGTAGATATTTATATGTTCATACAGATGGCGGGGCAGATATTTCCATGTTCATACAGATGGCGGTGTAGATATTTCCATGTTCATACAGATAGCGGTGTAGATATTTCCATTTGTAAAGAGATAGCTGTGTAGATATTCCCATGTATATGCAGATAGCTGTGTAGATATTTCCATTTTGAAGCAGATAGCGGTGTATATACTTCCCTGTTCAAACAGATAACGGTGTAGATATTTCCATGTTCATACAGATAGTGCTGTAGATATTTCCATGTTCATACAGATAGCAGTGTAGCTATTTCCATGTTCATACAGATAGCGGTGTGGATATTTCCATGTTCATACAGATAGCGGTGTAGATATTTCCATGTTTATACAGGTAGCGGTGTAGATATTTCCATGTTTATACAGATAGCGGTGAAGATTTATGCATGTTTACACAGATAGCGGTGTAGATATTTTCATGTTCATCCAGATGGCTGTGTAGATATTTCCATGTTCATACAGATAGCGGTGTAGATATTTCCATGTTCATCCAGATGGCTGTGTAGATATATCCATGTTCATACAGATGGAGGTGAAGATATTTCCATGTTCATACAGATAGCGGTGCAGATATTTCCATGTTCAAAGAGATAGCGGTGTAGATATTTCCATGTTCATACAGATAGCAGTGTAGCTATTTCCATGTTCCTACAGATAGCGGTGTAGATATTTCCATGTTCATCCAGATGGCTGTGTAGATATATCCATGTTCATACAGAAGGCGGTGAAGATATTTCCATATTCATACAGATTGTGGTGTAGATATATCCATGTTCATACAGATAGCGGTGTAGATATTTCCATGTTCATAGAGATAGCGGTGCAGATATTTCCATGTTCATACAGATAGCGGTGTAGATATTTCCATGTTCATACAGCTAGTGGTGTATTTATTTCCATGTTCATACAGATAGTGGTGTAGATATTTCCATTTTCATGTAGATAGCGGTGTATATATTTCCCTGTTCAAACAGTTAGCGGTGAAGATATTTCCATGTTCATAAAGATAGCGGTGTAGATATTTCCATGTTTATAAAGGTAGCGGTGAAGATGTATGCATGTTTACACAGATAGCGGTGTAGATATTTCCATGTTCATCCACATGGCTGTGTAGATATATCCATGTTCAAACAGATGGCGGTGAAGATATTTCCATGTTCATACAGATAGCGGTGTAGATATTTCCATGTTCATAGAGATAGCGGTGTAGATATTTCCATGTTCATAAAGATAGCGGTGTAGATATTTCCATGTTCATCCACATGGCTGTGTAGATATATCCATGTTCAAACAGATGGCGGTGAAGATATTTCCATGTTCATACAGATAGCGGTGTAGATATTTCCATGTTCATAGAGATAGCGGTGTAGATATTTCAATGTTCATACAGATAGCGGTGTATGTATTTCCATGTTCATACAGATAGCGGTGTAGATATTTCCATGTTCATCCTGATGGCTGTGTACATATTTCCATGTTCATAGAGATAGCGGTGTAGATATTTCCATGTTCATACAGATAGCGGTGTAGATATTTCCATGTTCATCCAGATGGCTGTGTACATATATCCATGTTCATACAGATGGCGGTGAAGATATTTCCATGTTCATACAGATGGCATTGTAGATATTTCCATGTTCATACAGATAGCCGTGTAGATATTGGCATGTTCATACCGATAGCGGTACTGATCCTTCCATGTTTATACAGGTAGCGGTGTACATATTTCTGTGTTTATACAGGTAGCGGTGTAGATATTTCCATGTTCATACAGATAGCCGTGTAGATATTTCCATGTTTATACAGATAGCAGTGTAGATATTTCCATGTTTATACAGATATCGGTGTAGATATCTCCTTCTTAATGCAGATGGCGGTGTAGATATTTATATGTTCATACAAATGGCGGGGCAGATATTTCCATGTTCATACAGATGGCGGTGTAGATATTTCCATGTTCATACAGATAGCGGTGTAGTTATTTCCATGTGTAAAGAGATAGCTGTGTAGATATTCCCATGTATATTCAGATAGCTGTGTAGATATTTCCATGTTCATACAGATAGCGGTGCTGATATTTCCACGTTTATACAGGTAGCGGTGTAGATATTTCCATGTTTATACAGATAGCGGTGAAGATGTATGCATGTTTACACATATAGCGGTGTAGATATTTTCATGTTCATCCAGATGTCTGTGTAGATATTTCCATGTTCATACAGATAGCGGTGTAGATATCTCCATCTTAATACAGATGGCGGTGTAGATATTTATATGTTTATTCAGATGTCGGTGCAGATATTTCCATGTTCATACAGATGGCGGTTTAGATATTTCCATGTTCATACAGATAGCGGTGTAGATATTTCCATTTGTAAAGAGATAGCTGTGTAGATATTCCCATGTATATGCAGATAGCTGTGTAGATATTTCCATTTTGAAGCAGATAGCGGTGTATATACTTCCCTGTTCAAACAGATAGCGGTGTAGATATTTCCATGTTCATACAGATAGTGCTGTAGATATTTCCATGTTCATACAGATAGCAGTGTAGCTATTTCCATGTTCATACAGATAGCGGTGTGGATATTTCCATGTTCATAGAGATAGCGGTGTAGATATTTCCATGTTTATACAGGTAGCGGTGTAGATATTTCCATGTTTATACAGATAGCGGTGAAGATGTATGCATGTTTACACAGATAGCGGTGTAGATATTTTCATGTTCATCCAGATGGCTGTGTAGATATTTCCATGTTCATACAGATAGCGGTGTAGATATTTCCATGTTCATCCAGATGGCTGTGTAGATATATCCATGTTCATACAGATGGAGGTGAAGATATTTCCATGTTCATACAGATAGCGGTGCAGATATTTCCATGTTCAAAGAGATAGCGGTGTAGATATTTCCATGTTCATACAGATAGCAGTGTAGCTATTTCCATGTTCCTACAGATAGCGGTGTAGATATTTCCATGTTCATCCAGATGGCTGTGTAGATATATCCATGTTCACACAGAAGGCGGTGAAGATATTTCCATATTCATACAGATTGCGGTGTAGATATATCCATGTTCATACAGATAGCGGTGTAGATATTTCCATGTTCATAGAGATAGCGGTGCAGATATTTCCATGTTCATACAGATAGCGGTGTAGATATTTCCATGTTCATACAGCTAGTGGTGTATTTATTTCCATGTTCATACAGATAGTGGTGTAGATATTTCCATTTTCATGTAGATAGCGGTGTATATATTTCCCTGTTCAAACAGTTAGCGGTGAAGATATTTCCATGTTCATAAAGATAGCGGTGTAGATATTTCCTTGTTTATAAAGGTAGCGGTGAAGATGTATGCATGTTTACACAGATAGCGGTGTAGATATTTCCATGTTCATCCACATGGCTGTGTAGATATATCCATGTTCAAACAGATGGCGGTGAAGATATTTCCATGTTCATACAGATAGCGGTGTAGATATTTCCATGTTCATAGAGATAGCGGTGTAGATATTTCCATGTTCATAAAGATAGCGGTGTAGATATTTCCATGTTCATCCACATGGCTGTGTAGATATATCCATGTTCAAACAGATGGCGGTGAAGATATTTCCATGTTCATACAGATAGCGGTGTAGATATTTCCATGTTCATAGAGATAGCGGTGTAGATATTTCAATGTTCATACAGATAGCGGTGTATGTATTTCCATGTTCATACAGATAGCGGTGTAGATATTTCCATGTTCATCCTGATGGCTGTGTACATATTTCCATGTTCATAGAGATAGCGGTGTAGATATTTCCATGTTCATACAGATAGCGGTGTAGATATTTCCATGTTCATCCAGATGGCTGTGTACATATATCCATGTTCATACAGATGGCGGTGAAGATATTTCCATGTTCATACAGATGGCATTGTAGATATTTCCATGTTTATACAGATAGCGGCGTAGATATCTCCTTCTTAATACAGACGGCAGTGTAGATATTTATATGTTCATACAGATGGCGGTGCAGATATTTCCATTTTCATACAGATGGTGGTGTAGATATTTCCATGTTTATAGAGATAGCGGTGTAGTTATTTCCATGTGCAAAGAGATAGCTGTGTAAATATTTCCAGGTATATGCAGATAGCTGTGTAGATATTTCCATTTTCATGCAAATAGCGGTGTAGATATTTCCATGTTCAAACAGATAGCGGTGTAGATATTTCCATGTTCATACAGATAGCGGTGTGGATATTTCCATGTTTATACAGATAGCGGTGAAGATTTATGCATGTTTATACAGATAGCGGTGTAGATATTTCCATGTTCATACAGATAGCTGTGTAGATATTTCCATGTTCATCCAGACGGCTGTGTAGACATATCCATGTTCATACAGATGGCGGTGAAGATATTTCCATGTTCATACAGATGGCTGTGTATGTGTATCCATGTTCATACAGATGACGGTGAAGATTTTTCCATGTTCATACAGATGGCGGTGTAGATATTTCCATGTTCATACAGATAGCGGTGCTGATATTTCCATGTTTATACAGGTAGCAGGGTAGTTATTTCCATGTTTATACAGATAGCGGTGTAGATATTTCCATGTTTATACACATAGTGGTGTAGATATTTCCATGTTCATACAGATAGCGGTGTAGATATCTCCATCTTAATACAGATGGCGGTGTAGATATTTATATGTTCATACAGATGGCGGTGCAGATATTTCCATGTTCATACAGATGGCGGTGAATATATTTCCATGTTCATACAGATGGCGGTGTAGATACTTCCATGTTCATACTGATAGCGGTGCTGATATTTCCATGTTTATACAGGTAGCGGTGTAGATATTTCCATGTTTATACAGATAGCGGTGTAGATATTTCCATGTTTATACACATAGCGGTGTAGATATTTCCATCTTTATACAGATAGCGGTTTAGATATCTCCATCTTAATACAGATGGCGGTGTAGATATTTATATGTTCATTCAGATGGCGGTTCAGATATTTCCATGTTCATACAGATGGCGGTGTAGATATTTCCATGTTCATACAGATAGCGGTGTAGTTATTTCCAAGTGTAAAGAGATAGATGTGTAGATATTCCCATGTATATGCAGATAGCTGTGTAGATATTTCCATTTTCAAGCAGATAGCGGTGTATATACTTCCCTGTTCAAACAGATAGCGGTGTAGATAATTCCATGTTCATACAGATAGTGGTGTAGATATTTCCATGTTTGTACAGATAGCGGTGTAGATATCTCCATCTTAATACAGATGGCGGTGTAGATATTTATATGTTCATAGAGATGGCGGTGCAGATATTTCCAAATTCATACACACGGCGGTGTAGATATTTCCATGTTCATACAGATAGTGGTGCAGTTATTTCCATGTGTAAAGAGATAGCTGTGTAGATATTTCCATGTATATGCAGATAGCTGTGTAGATATTTCCATTTTCATGCAGATAGCGGTGTATATATTTCCCTGTTCAAACTGTTAGCGGTGTAGATATTTCCATGTTCAGAAAGATAGCGGTGTAGATATTTCCATGTTTATACAGATAGCGGTGAAGATGTATGCATGTTTACACAGATAGCGGTGTAGTTATTTCCATGTTCATCCAGATGGCTGTGTAGATATATCCATGTTCATACAGATAGCGGTGTAGATATTTCCATCTTCATACAGATAGCGGTGCAGATATTTCCATATTCATCCAGATGGCTGTGTAGATATATCCATGTTCATACAGATGGCGGTGAAGATATTTCCATGTTCATACAGATAGCGGTGTAGATATTTCCATGTTCATACAGAAAGCGGTGTAGATATTTCCTTGTTCATACAGATAGCGGTGTATGTATTTCCATCTTCATACAGATAGCAGTGTAGATATTTTCATTTTCAAGCAGATAGCGCTGTATATATTTCCATGTTCAAACAGATAGCGGTGTAAATATTTCCATGTTCATACAGATAGCGGTGTAGATATTTCCATGTCCATCCAGATGGCTGTGTAGATATATCCATGTTCATACAGATGGCGGTGAAGATATTTCCATGTTCATACAGATGGCGTTGTAGATATTTCCATGTTCATACAGATAGCCGTGTAGATATTGCCATGTTCATACCGATAGCGGAGCTGATACTTCCATGTTTATACAGGTAGCGGTATACATATTTCCGTGTTTATACAGGTAACGGTGTAGATATTTCCATGTTCATACAGATAGCGGTGTAGATATTTCCATGTTTATACAGATAGCGGTGTAGATATCTCCTTCTTAATACAGATGGCGGTGTAGATATTTATATGTTCATACAGATGGCGGTGCAGATATTTCCATGTTCATACAGATGGCGGTGTAGAAACTTCCATGATCATACTGATAGCGGTTCTGATATTTCCATGTTTATACAGGTAGCGGTGCAGATATTTCCATGTTTATACAGATAGCAGTGTAGATATTTCCATGTTTATACACATAGAGGTGTAGATATTTCCATGTCTATACAGATAGCGGTGTAGATATTTCCATGTTTATGCAGATAGTGGTGTAGATATCTCCATCTTAATACAGATGGCGGTGTAGATATTTAAATGTTCATACAGATGGCGGTGCAGATATTTCCATGTAAATACAGATGGCGGTGTAGATATTTCCATGTTCGTACAGATAGTGGTGTAGTTATTTCCATGTGTAAAGAGATAGCTGTGTAGATATTTCCATGTATAAGCAGATAGCTGTGTAGATATTTCCGTTTTCATGCAGATAGCGGTGTATATATTTCCCTGTTCAAACAGTTAGTGGTGTAGATATTTCCATGTTCATAAAGATAGCGGTGTAGATATTTCCAAGTTCATCCAGATGGCTGTGTAGATATATCCATGATCATACAGATAGCGGTGTAGATATTTCCATGTTCATACAGATAGCGGTGCAGATATTTCCATGTTCATCCAGATGGCTGTGTAGATATATAGATGTTCATACTGATGGCGGTGAAGATATTTCAATGTTCATACAGATAGCGGTGCAGATATTTCCATGTTCATACAGATAGCGGTGTAGATATTTCCATGTTCATACAGATAGGGGTGTATGTATTTCCATGTTCATACAGATAGTGGTGGAGATATTTCCATTTTCATGCAGATAGCGGTGTATATATTTCCCTGTTCAAAGAGTTAGCGGTGTAGATATTTCCATGTTCATAAAGATAGCGGTGTAGATATTTCCATGTTTATACAGATAGCGGTGAAGATGTATGCATGTTTTCACAGATATCGGTGTAGATATTTCCATGTTCATCCACATGGCTGTGTAGATATATCCATGTTCATACAGATGGCGGTGAAAATATTTCCATGTTCATACAGATAGCGGTGTAGATATTTCCATGTTCATACAGATAGCGGTGTAGATATTTCCATGTTCATACAGATAGCAGTGTATGTATTTCCATGTTCATACATATATCGGTGTAGATATTTCCATGTTCATCCTGATGGCTGTGTAGAAATTTCCATGTTCATACAGATAGCGGTGTAAATATTTCCATGTTCATACAGATAGCGGTGTAGTTATTTCCATGTTCATCCAGATGGCTGTGTAGATATATCCATGTTCATACAGATGGCGGTGAAGATATTTCCATGTTCATACAGATGGCGTTGTAGATTTTTCAATGTTCATACAGATAGCCTTGCAGATATTGCCATGTTCATACCGATAGCGGTGCTGCTACTTCCATGTTTATACAGGTGGCGGTGTACATATTTCCGTGTTTATACAGGTAACGGTGTAGATATTTCCATGTTCATACAGATAGCGGTGTAGATATTTCCATGTTTATACAGATAGTGGTGTAGATATCTCCTTCTTAATACAGATGGTGGTGTAGATATTTATATGTTCATACAGATGGCGGACAGATAGCGGTGCTGATATTTCCATGTTTATACAGGTAGCAGTGTAGATATTTCCATGTTTATGCAGATAGCGGTGTAGATATTTCCATGTTTATACACATAGCGGTGTAGATATTTCCATGTTTATACAGATAGCGGTGTAGATATCTCCATCTTAATACAGATGGCGGTGTAGATATTTATATGTTCATACAGATGGCGGTGCAGATATTTCCATGTTCATACAGATGGCGGTGAAGATATTTCCATGTTCATACAGATGGCGGTGTAGATACTTCTATGTTCATACTGATAGTGGTGCTGATATTTCCATGTTTATACAGGTAGCGGTGTAGATATTTCCATGTTTATACAGATAGCGGTGCAGATATTACCATGTTTATACACATAGCGGTGTAGATATTTCCATGTTTATACAGATAGCGGTGTAGATATCTCCATCTTAATACAGATGGCGGTGTAGATATTTATATGTTTATTCAGATGGCGGTGCAGATATTTCCATGTTCATACAGATGGCGGTGTAGATATTTCCATGTTCATACAGATAGCGGTGTAGATGTTTCCATTTGTAAAGAGATAGCTGTGTAGATATTCCCATGTATATGCAGATAGCTGTGTAGATATTTCCATTTTCAAGCAGATAGCAGTGTATATACTTCCCTGTTCAAACAGATAGCGGTGTAGATATTTCCATGTTCATACAGATAGTGCTGTAGATATTTCCATTTTCATGCAGATAGCGGTGTAGCTATTTCCATGTTCATACAGATAGCGGTGTGGATATTTCCATGTTCATAGAGATAGCGGTGTAGATATTTCCATGTTTATACAGGTAGCGGTGTAGATATTTCCATGTTTATACAGATAGTGGTGAAGATGTATGCATGTTTACACAGATAGCGGTGTAGATAATTTCATGTTCATCCAGATGGCTGTGTAGATATTTCCATGTTCATACAGATAGCGGTGTAGATATTTCCATGTTCATCCAGATGGCTGTGTAGATATATCCATGTTCATACAGATGGCGGTGAAGATGTATGCATGTTTTCACAGATATCGGTGTAGATATTTCCATGTTCATCCACATGGCTGTGTAGATATATCCATGTTCATACAGATGGCGGTGAAGATATTTCCATGTTCATACAGATAGCGGTGTAGATATTTCCATGTTCATACAGATAGCGGTGTAGATATTTCCATGTTCATACAGATAGCTGTGTATGTATTTCCATGTTCATACAGATATCGGTGTAGATATTTCCATGTTCATCCTGATGGCTGTGTAGAAATTTCCATGTTCATACAGATAGCGGTGTAAATATTTCCATGTTCATACAGATAGCGGTGTAGATATTTCCATGTTCATCCAGATGGCTGTGTAGATATATCCATGTTCATACAGATGGTGGTGAAGATATTTCCATGTTCATACAGATGGAGTTGTAGATTTTTCAATGTTCATACAGATAGCCTTGCAGATATTGCCATGTTCCTACCGATAGCGGTGCTGCTACTTCCATGTTTATACAGGTAGCGGTGTACATATTTCCGTGTTTATACAGGTAACGGTGTAGATATTTCCATGTTCATACAGATAGCGGTGTAGATATTTCCATGTTTATACAGATAGTGGTGTAGATATCTCCTTCTTAATACAGATGGCGGTGTAGATATTTATATGTTCATACAGATGGCGGACAGATAGCGGTGCTGATATTTCCATGTTTATACAGGTAGCAGTGTAGATATTTCCATGTTTATGCAGATAGCGGTGTAGATATTTCCATGTTTATACACATAGCGGTGTAGATATTTCCATGTTTATACAGATAGCGGTGTAGATATCTCCATCTTAATACAGATGGCGGTGTAGATATTTATATGTTCATACAGATGGCGGTGCAGATATTTCCATGTTCATACAGATGGCGGTGAAGATATTTCCATGTTCATACAGATGGCGGTGTAGATACTTCCATGTTCATACTGATAGTGGTGCTGATATTTCCATGTTTATACAGGTAGCGGTGTAGATATTTCCAAGTTTATACAGATAGCGGTGTAGATATTACCATGTTTATACACATAGCGGTGTAGATATTTCCATGTTTATACAGATAGCGGTGTAGATATCTCCATCTTAATACAGATGGCGATGTAGATATTTATATGTTTATTCAGATGGCGGTGCAGATATTTCCATGTTCATACAGATGGCGGTGTAGATATTTCCATGTTCATGCAGATAGCGGTGTAGATGTTTCCATTTGTAAAGAGATAGCTGTGTAGATATTCCCATGTATATGCAGATAGCTGTGTAGATATTTCCATTTTCAAGCAGATAGCAGTGTATATACTTCCCTGTTCAAACAGATAGCGGTGTAGATATTTCCATGTTCATACAGATAGTGCTGTAGATATTTCCATCTTCATACAGATAGCGGTGTAGCTATTTCCATGTTCATACAGATAGCGGTGTGGATATTTCCATGTTCATAGAGATAGCGGTGTAGATATTTCCATGTTTATACAGGTAGCGGTGTAGATATTTCCATGTTTATACAGATAGTGGTGAAGATGTATGCATGTTTACACAGATAGCGGTGTAGATATTTTCATGTTCATCCAGATGGCTGTGTAGATATTTCCATGTTCATACAGATAGCGGTGCAGATATTTCCATGTTCAAAGAGATAGCGGTGTAGATATTTCCATGTTCATACAGATAGCAGTGTAGCCATTTCCATGTTCCTACAGATAGCGGTGTAGATATTTCCATGTTCATCCAGATGGCTGTGTAGATATATCCATGTTCATACAGATGGCGGTGAAGATATTTCCATATTCATACAGATAGCGGTGTAGATATATCCATGTTCATACAGATAGTGGTGTAGATATTTCCATGTTCATACAGATAGCGGTGCAGATATTACCATGTTCATGCAGATAGCGGTGTATATATTTCCGTGTTCAAACAGTTAGCGGTTTAGATATTTCCATGTTCATAAAGATAGCGGTGTAGATATTTCCATGTTTATACAGATAGCGGTGAAGATGTATGCATGTTTACACAGATAGCGGTGTAGATATTTCCATGTTCATCCACATGGCTGTGTAGATATATCCATGTTCATACAGATGGCGGTGAAGATATTTCCATGTTCATACAGATAGCGGTGTAGATATTTCCATGTTCATACAGATAGCGGTGTAGATATTTCCATGTTCATACAGATAGCGGTGTATGTATTTCCATGTTCATACAGATGGCGGTGAAGATATTTCCATGTTCATACAGATGGCGGTGTCGATTCTTCCATGTTCATACTGATAGCGGTGCTGGTATTTCCATGTTTATACAGGTAGCGGTGTAGATATTTCCATGTTTATACAGATAGCGGTGTAGATATTTCCATGTTTATACGGATAGCGCTGTAGATATTTTCATGTTTATACAGATAGCGGTGTAGGTATCTCCATCTTAATACACATGGCGGTGTAGATATTTATATGTTCATACAGATGGCGGTGCAGATATTTCCATGTTCATACAGATGGCGGTGCAGATATTCCCATGTTAATACAGATGGCGGTGTAGATATTTCCATGCTCATACAGATAGCGGTGTAGTTATTTCCATGTGTAAAGAGATAGCTGTGTAGATATTTCCATGTATATGCAGATAGCTGTGTAGATATTTCCATTTTCATGCAGATAGCGGTGTATATATTTCCATGTTCAAACAGATAGCGGTGTAGATATTTCCATGTTTATAGAGATATCGATGAAGATGTATGCATGTCTACACAGATAGCAGTGTAGATATTTCCATGTTCATCCAGATGGCTGTGTAGATATATCCATGTTCATACAGATAGCGGTGTAGATATTTCCATGTTCATACAGATAGCGGTGTAGATATTTCCATGTTCATCCAGATGGCTGTGTAGATATATCCATGTTCATACAGATAGCGTTGTAGATATTTCCATGTTCATACAGATAGTGGTGTAGATATTTCCATGTTCATAAAGATAGCGGTGTAGCTATTTCCATGTTCATACAGATAGCGGTGTAGATATTTCCATGTTCAAGGAGATAGCGGTGTAGATATTTCCATGTTCATACAGATAGCTGTGCTGATATTTCCATATTTATACAGGTAGCGTGTAGATATTTCCATATTTATACAGATAGTGGTGTAGATATTTCCATGTTTATAGAGATAGCGGTGTAGATATTTCCATGTGTAAAGAGATAGCTGTGTAGATATTTCCATGTATATGCAGATATCTGTGTAGATATTTCCATTTTCATGCAGATAGCGGTGTAGATATTTCCATGTTCAAATAGATAGCAGTGTAGATATTTCCATGTTCATACAGATAGCGGTGTAGATATTTCCATGTTTATACAGATAGCGGTGAAGATGTATGCATGTTTACACAGATAGCGGTGTAGATATTTCCATGTTCATACAGATAGCGGGTTAGATATTTCCATGTTTATACAGATGGCTGTGTAGATATATCCATGTTCATACAGATGGCGGTGAAGATATTTCCATGTTCATACAGATGGCGGTGTAGATATTTCCATGTTCCTACACATAGCCGTGTAGATATTTCCATGTTCATACCGATAGCGGTGTAGATATTTCCATCTTTATACAGGTAGCGGTGTAGATATTTCCATGTTCATACAGATAGCGGTGTAGATATTTCCATGTTTATACAGACAGCATTGTAGATATTTCCTTGTTTATACAGATAGCGGTGAAGATTTCTCCTTCTTAATACAGACGGCGGTGTAGATGTTTATATGTTCATACAGATGGCGGTGCAGATATTTCCATGTTCATACAGATAGAGGTGTAGATATTTCCATGTGCATACAGATAGCGGTGGAGATATTTCCATGTTCATACAGATAGAGGTGTAGATATTTCCATGTGCATACAGATAGCGGTGTAGATATTTCCATGTTCATCCAGATGACTGTGTAGATATATCCATGTTCATACAGATGGCGGTGAAGTTATTTCCATGTTCACACACATAGCGGTGTAGATATTTCCATGTTCATACAGATAGCGGTATAGATATTTCCATGTTCATACAGATATCGGTGTAGATATTTCCATGTTTATACAGATAGCGGTGTAGATATCTCCTTCTTTATACAGATGGCGGTGGAGATATTTATATGTTCATACAGATGGCGGTGCAGATACTTCCATGTTCATACAGATGGCGGTTTAGATATTTCCATGTTTATAGAGATAGCGGTGTAGATATTTCCATGTGTAAAGAGATAGCAGTGTAGATATTTCCATTTTCAAGCAGATAGCGCTGTATATATTTCCATGTTCAAACAGATAGCGGTGTAAATATTTCCATGTTCATACAGATAGCGGTGTAGATATTTCCATGTCCATCCAGATGGCTGTGTAGATATATCCATGTTCATACAGATGGCGGTGAAGATATTTCCATGTTCATACAGATGGCGTTGTAGATATTTCCATGTTCATACAGATAGCCGTGTAGATATTGCCATGTTCATACCGATAGCGGAGCTGATACTTCCATGTTTATACAGGTAGCGGTATACATATTTCCGTGTTTATACAGGTAACGGTGTAGATATTTCCATGTTCATACAGATAGCGGTGTAGATATTTCCATGTTTATACAGATAGCGGTGTAGATATCTCCTTCTTAATACAGATGGCGGTGTAGATATTTATATGTTCATACAGATGGCGGTGCAGATATTTCCATGTTCATACAGATGGCGGTGTAGAAACTTCCATGATCATACTGATAGCGGTTCTGATATTTCCATGTTTATACAGGTAGCGGTGCAGATATTTCCATGTTTATACAGATAGCAGTGTAGATATTTCCATGTTTATACACATAGAGGTGTAGATATTTCCATGTCTATACAGATAGCGGTGTAGATATTTCCATGTTTATGCAGATAGTGGTGTAGATATCTCCATCTTAATACAGATGGCGGTGTAGATATTTAAATGTTCATACAGATGGCGGTGCAGATATTTCCATGTACATACAGATGGCGGTGTAGATATTTCCATGTTCGTACAGATAGCGGTGTAGTTATTTCCATGTGTAAAGAGATAGCTGTGTAGATATTTCCATGTATAAGCAGATAGCTGTGTAGATATTTCCATTATGATGCAGATAGCGGTGTATATATTTCCCTGTTCAAAGAGTTAGCGGTGTAGATATTTCCATGTTCATAAAGATAGCGGTGTAGATATTTCCATGTTTATACAGATAGCGGTGAAGATGTATGCATGTTTTCACAGATATCGGTGTAGATATTTCCATGTTCATCCACATGGCTGTGTAGATATATCCATGTTCATACAGATGGCGGTGAAGATATTTCCATGTTCATACAGATAGCGGTGAAGATGTTTCCATGTTCATACAGATAGCGGTGTAGATATTTCCATGTTCATACAGATAGCGGTGTATGTATTTCCATGTTCATACAGATATCGGTGTAGATATTTCCATGTTCATCCTGATGGCTGTGTAGAAATTTCCATGTTCATACAGATAGCGGTGTAAATATTTCCATGTTCATACAGATAGCGGTGTAGATATTTCCATGTCCATCCAGATGGCTGTGTAGATATATCCATGTTCATACAGATGGCGGTGAAGATATTTCCATGTTCATACAGATGGCGTTGTAGATATTTCCATGTTCATACAGATAGCCGTGAAGATATTGCCATGTTCATACCGATAGCGGAGCTGATACTTCCATGTTTATACAGGTAGCGGTATACATATTTCCGTGTTTATACAGGTAACGGTGTAGATATTTCCATGTTCATACAGATAGCGGTGTAGATATTTCCATGTTTATACAGATAGCGGTGTAGATATCTCCTTCTTAATACAGATGGCGGTGTAGATATTTATATGTTCATACAGATGGCGGTGCAGATATTTCCATGTTCATACAGATGGCGGTGTAGAAACTTCCATGATCATACTGATAGCGGTTCTGATATTTCCATGTTTATACAGGTGGCGGTGCAGATATTTCCATGTTTATACAGATAGCAGTGTAGATATTTCCATGTTTATACACATAGAGGTGTAGATATTTCCATGTCTATACAGATAGCGGTGTAGATATTTCCATGTTTATGCAGATAGTGTTGTAGATATCTCCATCTTAATACAGATGGCGGTGTAGATATTTAAATGTTCATACAGATGGCGGTGCAGATATTTCCATGTACATACAGATGGCGGTGTAGATATTTCCATGTTCGTACAGATAGCGGTGTAGTTATTTCCATGTGTAAATAGATAGCTGTGTAGATATTTCCATGTATAAGCAGATAGCTGTGTAGATATTTCCATTTTCATGCAGATAGCGGTGTATATATTTCCCTGTTCAAAGAGTTAGCGGTGTAGATATTTCCATGTTCATAAAGATAGCGGTGTAGATATTTCCATGTTTATACAGATAGCGGTGAAGATGTATGCATGTTTTCACAGATATCGGTGTAGATATGTCCATGTTCATCAACATGGCTGTGTAGATATATCCATGTTCATACAGATGGCGGTGAAGATATTTCCATGTTCATACAGATAGCGGTGTAGATGTTTCCATGTTCATACAGATTGCGGTGTAGATATTTCCATGTTCATACAGATAGCGGTGTATGTATTTCCATGTTCATACAGATATCGGTGTAGATATTTCCATGTTCATCCTGATGGCTGTGTAGAAATTTCCATGTTCATACAGATAGCGGTGTAAATATTTCCATGTTCATACAGATAGCGGTGTAGATATTTCCATGTTCATCCAGATGGCTGTGTAGATATATCCATGTTCATACAGATGGCGGTGAAGATATTTCCATGTTCATACAGATGGCGTTGTAGATATTTCAATGTTCATACAGATAGCCTTGCAGATATTGCCATGTTCATACCGATAGCGGTGCTGCTACTTCCATGTTTATACAGGTAGCGGTGTACATATTTCCGTGTTTATACAGGTAACGGTGTAGATATTTCCATGTTCATACAGATAGCGGTGTAGATATTTCCATGTTTATACAGATAGCGGTGTAGATATCTCCTTCTTAATACAGATGGCGGTGTAGATATTTATATGTTCATACAGATGGCGGACAGATAGCGGTGCTGATATTTCCATGTTTATACAGGTAGCAGTGTAGATATTTCCATGTTTATGCAGATAGCGGTGTAGATATTTCCATGTTTATACACATAGCGGTGTAGATATTTCCATGTTTATACAGATAGCGGTGTAGATATCTCCATCTTAATACAGATGGCGGTGTAGATATTTATATGTTCATACAGATGGCGGTGCAGATATTTCCATGTTCATACAGATGGCGGTGAAGATATTTCCATGTTCATACAGATGGCGGTGTAGATACTTCCATGTTGATACTGATAGTGGTGCTGACATTTCCATGTTTATACAGGTAGCGGTGTAGATATTTCCATGTTTATACAGATAGCGGTGTGGATATTACCATGTTTATACACATAGCGGTGTAGATATTTCCATGTTTATACAGATAGCGGTGTAGATATCTCCATCTTAATACAGATGGCGGTGTAGATATTTATATGTTTATTCAGATGGCGGTGCAGATATTTCCATGTTCATACAGATGGCGGTGTAGATATTTCCATGTTCGTACAGATAGCGGTGTAGATATTTCCATTTGTAAAGAGATAGCTGTGTAGATATTCCCATGTATATGCAGATAGCTGTGTAGATATTTCCATTTTCAAGCAGATAGCAGTCTATATACTTCCCTGTTCAAACAGATAGCGGTGTAGATATTTCCATGTTCATACAGATAGTGCTGTAGATATTTCCATCTTCATACAGATAGCGGTGTAGCTATTTCCATGTTCATACAGATAGCGGTGTGGATATTTCCATGTTCATAGAGATAGCGGTGTAGATATTTCCATGTTTATACAGGTAGCGGTGTAGATATTTCCATGTTTATACAGATAGTGGTGAAGATGTATGCATGTTAACACAGATAGCGGTGTAGATATTTTCATGTTCATCCAGATGGCTGTGTAGATATTTCCATGTTCATACAGATAGCGGTGTAGATATTTCCATGTTCATCCAGATGGCTGTGTAGATATATCCATGTTCATACAGATGGCGGTGAAGATATTTCCATGTTCATACAGATAGCGGTGCAGATATTTCCATGTTCAAAGAGATAGCGGTGTAGATATTTCCATGTTCATACAGATAGCAGTGTAGCTATTTCCATGTTCCTACAGATAGCGGTGTAGATATTTCCATGTTCATCCAGATGGCTGTGTAGATATATCCATGTTCATACAGATGGCGGTGAAGATATTTCCATATTCATGCAGATAGCGGTGTAGATATATCCATGTTCATACAGATAGTGGTGTAGATATTTCCATGTTCATACAGATAGCGGTGCAGATATTACCATGTTCATGCAGATAGCGGTGTATATATTTCCGTGTTCAAACAGTTAGCGGTTTAGATATTTCCATGTTCATAAAGATAGCTGTGTAGATATTTCCATGTTTATACAGATAGCGGTGAAGATGTATGCATGTTTACCCAGATAGCGGTGTAGATATTTCCATGTTCATCCACATGGCTGTGTAGATATATCCATGTTCATACAGATGGCGGTGAAGATATTTCCATGTTCATACAGATAGCGGTGTAGATATTTCCATGTTCATACAGATAGCGGTGTAGATATTTCCATGTTCATACAGATAGCGGTGTATGTATTTCCATGTTCATACATATAGCGGTGTAGATATTTCCATGTTCATCCAGATGGCTGTGTAGATATTTCCATGTTCATGTAGATAGCGGTGTAGATATTTCCATGTTCATACAGATAGCGGTGTAGATATTTCCATGTTCATCCAGATGGCTGTGTAGATATATCCATGTTCATACAGGTGGCGGTGAAGATATTTCCATGTTCATACAGATAGCGGTGTAGATATTTCCATGTTCATACAGATAGCCGTGTAGGTATTGCCATGTTCATACCGATAGCGGTGTACATATTTCCGTGTTTATACAGATAGCGGTGTAGGTATTTCCATGTTTATACACATAGCGGTGTAGATATTTCCATGTTTATACAGATAGCGGTGTAGATATTTCCATGTTTATGCAGATAGTGGTGTAGATATCTCCAACTTAATACATATGGCGGTGTAGATATTTATATGTTCATACAGATGGCGGTGCAGGTATTTCCATGTTCATACAGATGGCGGTGTAGATATTTCCATGTTCATACAGATTGCGGTGTACTTTTTCCATGTGTAAAGAGATAGCTGTGTAGATATTTCCATGTATAAGCAGATAGCTGTGTAGATATTTCCATTTTCATGCAGATAGCGGTGTATATATTTCCCTGTTCAAACAGTTAGCGGTGTAGATATTTCTATGTTCATAAAGATAGCGGTGTAGATATTTCCATGTTTATACAGATAGCGGTGAAGATGTATGCATGTTTACACAGATAGCGGTGTATATATTTCCATGTTCATCCAGATGGCTGTGTAGATATATCCATGTTCATGCAGATAGCGGTGTAGATATTTCCATGTTCATACAGATAGCGGTGCAGATATTTCCATGTTCATCCAGATGGCTGTGTAGATATATCCATGTTCATACAGATGGCGGTGAAGGTATTTCCATGTTCATACATATAGCGGTGTAGGTATTTCCATGTTCATACAGATAGCGGTGTAGATATTTCCATTTTCATGCAGATAGCGGTGTATATATTTCCCTGTTCAAACAGTTAGCGGTTTAGATATTTCCATGTTCATACAGATAGCGGTGGAGATATTTCCATGTTCATACAGATGGCTGTGTAGATATATCCAAGTTCATACAGATAGCGGTGAAGATATTTCCATGTTCATACAGATGGCGTTGTAGATATTTCCATGTTCATACAGATAGCCGTGTAGATATTGGCATGTTCATACCGATAGCGGTACTGATCCTTCCATGTTTAAACAGGTAGCGGTGTACATATTTCTGTGTTTATACAGGTAGCGGTGTAGATATTTCCATGTTCATACAGATAGCCGTGTAGATATTTCCATGTTTATACAGATAGCGGCGTAGATATCTCCTTCTTAATACAGACGGCAGTGTACATATTTATATGTTCATACAGATGGCGGTGCAGATATTTCCATTTTCATACAGATGGTGGTGTAGATATTTCCATGTTTATAGAGATAGCGGTGTAGTTATTTCCATGTGCAAAGAGATAGCTGTGTAGATATTTCCATGTATATGCAGATAGCTGTGTAGATATTTCCATTTTCATGCAGATTGCAGTGTAGATATTTCCATGTTCAAACAGATAGCGGTGAAGATATTTCCATGTTCATCCAGACGGCTGTGTAGACATATCCATGTTCATACAGATGGCGGTGAAGATATTTCCATGTTCATACAGATGGCTGTGTAGATATATCCATGTTCATACAGATGACGGTGAAGATTTTTCCATGTTCATACAGATGGCGGTGTAGATATTTCCATGTTCATACAGATAGCGGTGCTGATATTTCCATGTTTATACAGGTAGCAGTGTAGATATTTCCATGTTTATACAGATAGCGGTGTAGATATTTCCATGTTTATACACATAGTGGTGTAGATATTTCCATGTTCATACAGATAGCGGTGTAGATATCTCCATCTTAATACAGATGGCGGTGTAGATATTTATATGTTCATACAGATGGCGGTGCAGATATTTCCATGTTCATACAGATGGCGGTGAATATATTTCCATGTTCATACAGATGGCGGTGTAGATACTTCCATGTTCATACTGATAGCGGTGCTGATATTTCCATGTTTATACAGGTAGCGGTGTAGATATTTCCATGTTTTTACAGAGAGCGGTGTAGATATTTCCATGTTTATACACATAGCGGTGTAGATATTTCCATCTTTATACAGATAGCTGTGTAGATATCTCCATCTTAATACAGATGGCGGTGTAGATATTTATATGTTCATTCAGATGGCGGTGCAGATATTTCCATGTTCATACAGATGGCGGTGTAGATATTTCCATGTTCATACAGATAGCGGTGTAGTTATTTCCAAGTGTAAAGAGATAGCTGTGTAGATATTCCCATGTATATGCAGATAGCTGTGTAGATATTTCCATTTTCAAGCAGATAGCGGTGTATATACTTCCCTGTTCAAACAGATAGCGGTGTAGATATTTACATGTTCATACAGATAGTGGTGTAAATATTTCCATGTTTGTACAGATAGCGGTGTAGATATCTCCTTCTTAATACAGATGGCGGTGTAGATATTTATATGTTCATACAGATGGCGGGGAAGATATTTCCATGTTCATACACACGGCGGTGTAGATATTTCCATGTTCATACAGATAGTGGTGCAGTTATTTCCATGTGTAAAGAGATAGCTGTGTAGATATTTCCATGTATATGCAGATAGCTGTGTAGATATTTCCATTTTCATGCAGATAGCGGTGTATATATTTCCCTGTTCAAACAGTTAGCGGTGTAGATATTTCCATGTTCAGAAAGATAGCGGTGTAGATATTTCCATGTTTATACAGATAGCGGTGAAGATGTATGCATGTTTACACAGATAGCGGTGTAGTTATTTCCATGTTCATCCAGATGGCTGTGTAGATATATCCATGTTCATACAGATAGCGGTGTAGATATTTCCATCTTCATACAGATAGCGGTGCAGATATTTCCATGTTCATCCAGATGGCTGTGTAGATATATCCATGTTCATACAGATGGTGGTGAAGATATTTCCATGTTCATACAGATAGCGGTGTAGATATTTCCATGTTCATACAGAAAGCGGTGTAGATATTTCCTTGTTCATACAGATAGCGGTGTATGTATTTCCATCTTCATACAGATAGCAGTGTAGATATTTCCATTTTCAAGCAGATACCGCTGTATATATTTCCATGTTCAAACAGATAGCGGTGTAAATATTTCCATGTTCATACAGATAGCGGTGTGGATATTTCCATGTTTATACAGATAGCGGTGAAGATTTATGCATGTTTATACAGATAGCGGTGTAGATATTTCCATGTTCATACAGATTGCTGTGTAGATATTTCCATGTTCATCCAGACGGCTGTGTAGACATATCCATGTTCATACAGATGGCGGTGAAGATATTTCCATGTTCATACAGATGGCTGTGTAGATATATCCATGTTCATAAAGATGACGGTGAAGATTTTTCCATGTTCATACAGATGGCAGTGTAGATATTTCCATGTTCATACAGATAGCGGTGCTGATATTTCCATGTTTATACAGGTAGCAGTGTAGATATTTCCATGTTTATACAGATAGCGGTGTAGATATTTCCATGTTTATACACATAGTGGTGTAGATATTTCCATGTTCATACAGATAGCGGTGTAGATATCTCCATCTTAATACAGATGGCGGTGTAGATATTTATATGTTCATACACATGGCGGTGCAGATATTTCCATGTTCATACAGATGGCGGTGAATATATTTCCATGTTCATACAGATAGTGGTGCAGTTATTTCCATGTGTAAAGAGATAGCTGTGTAGATATTTCCATGTATATGCAGATAGCTGTGTAGATATTTCCATTTTCATGCAGATAGCGGTGTATATATTTCCCTGTTCAAACAGTTAGCGGTGTAGATATTTCCATGTTCAGAAAGATAGCGGTGTAGATATTTCCATGTTTATACAGATAGCGGTGAAGATGTATGCATGTTTACACAGATAGCGGTGTAGTTATTTCCATGTTCATCCAGATGGCTGTGTAGATATATCCATGTTCATACAGATAGCGGTGTAGATATTTCCATCTTCATACAGATAGCGGTGCAGATATTTCCATGTTCATCCAGATGGCTGTGTAGATATATCCATGTTCATACAGATGGAGGTGAAGATATTTCCATGTTCATACAGATAGCGGTGTAGATATTTCCATGTTCATACAGAAAGCTGTGTAGATATTTCCTTGTTCATACAGATAGCGGTGTATGTATTTCCATCTTCATACAGATAGCAGTGTAGATATTTCCATTTTCAAGCAGATACCGCTGTATATATTTCCATTTTCAAACAGATAGCGGTGTAAATATTTCCATGTTCATAAAGATAGCGGTGTAGATATTTCCATGTTCATCCAGATGGCTGTGTAGATATATCCATGTTCATACAGATGGCGGTGAAGATATTTCCATGTTCATACAGATGGCGTTGTAGATATTTCCATGTTCATACAGATAGCCGTGTAGATATTGCCATGTTCATACCGATAGCGGAGCTGATACTTCCATGTTTATATAGGTAGCGGTGTACATATTTCCGTGTTTATACAGGTAACGGTGTAGATATTTCCATGTTCATACAGATAGCGGTGTAGATATTTCCATGTTTATACAGATAGCGGTGTACATATCTCCTTCTTAATACAGATGGCGGTGTAGAAACTTCCATGTTCATTCTGATAGCGGTTCTGATATTTCCATTTTTATACAGGTAGCGGTGTAGATATTTCCATGTTTATACAGATAGCAGTGTAGATATTTCCATGTTTATACACATAGAGGTGTAGATATTTCCATGTCTATACAGATAGCGGTGTAGATATTTCCATGTTTATGCAGACAGTGGTGTAGATATCTCCATCTTAATACAGATGGCGGTGTAGATATTTAAATGTTCATACAGATGGCGGTGCAGATATTTCCATGTTCATACAGATGGCGGTGTAGATATTTCCATGATCGTACAGATAGCGGTGTAGTTATTTCCATGTGTAAAGAGATAGCTGTGTAGATATTTCCATGTATAAGCAGATAGCTGTGTAGATATTTCCGTTTTCATGCAGATAGCGGTGTATATATTTCCCTGTTCAAACAGTTAGTGGTGTAGATATTTCCATGTTCATAAAGATAGCGGTGTAGATATTTCCATGTTCATCCAGATGGCTGTGTAGATATATCCATGTTCATACAGATAGAGGTGTAGGTATTTCCATGTTCATACAGATAGCGGAGCAGATATTTCCATGTTCATCCAGATGGCTGTGTAGATATATCCATGTTCATACTGATGGCGGTGAAGATATTTCAATGTTCATACAGATAGCGGTGCAGATATTTCCATGTTCATACAGATAGCGGTGTAGATATTTCCATGTTCATACAGATAGGGGTGTATGTATTCCCATGTTCATACAGATAGTGGTGTAGATATTTCCATTTTCATGCAGATAGCGGTGTATATATTTCCCTGTTCAAACAGTTAGCGGTGTAGATATTTCCATGTTCATAAAGATAGCGGCGTAGATATTTCCATGTTTATACAGATAGCGGTGAAGATGTATGCATGTTTTCACAGATATCGGTGTAGATATTTCCATGTTCATCCACATGGCTGTGTAGATATATCCATGCTCATACAGATGGCGGTGAAGATATTTCCATGTTCATACAGATAGCGGTGTAGATATTTCCATGTTCATACAGATAGCGTTGTAGATATTTCCATGTTCATACAGATAGCGGTGTATGTATTTCCATGTTCATACAGATAGCGGTGTAGATATTTCCATGTTCATCCTGATGGCTGTGTAGATATTTTCATGTTCATACAGATAGCGGTGTAAATATTTCCATGTTCATACAGATAGCGGTGTAGATATTTCCATGTTCTTCCAGATGGCTGTGTAGATATATCCATGTTCATACAGATGGCGGTGAAGATATTTCCATGTTCATACAGATGGCGTTGTAGATATTTCCATGTTCATACAGATAGCCTTGCAGATATTGCCATGTTCATACCGATAGCGGTGCTGATACTTCCATGTTTATACAGGTAGCGGTGTACATGTTTCCGTGTTTATACAGGTAACGGTGTAGATATTTCCATGTTCATACAGATAGCGGTGTAGATATTTCCATGTTTATACAGATAGCGGTGTAGATATCTCCTTCTTAATACAGATGGCGGTGTAGATATTTATATGTTCATACAGATGGCGGACAGATAGCGGTGCTGATATTTCCATGTTTATACAGGTAGCAGTGTAGATATTTCCATGTTTATGCAGATAGCGGTGTAGATATTTCCATGTTTATACACATAGCGGTGTAGATATTTCCATGTTTATACAGATAGCGGTGTAGATATCTCCATCTTAATACAGATGGAAGTGTAGATATTTATATGTTCATACAGATGGCGGTGCAGATATTTCCATGTTCATACAGATGGCGGTGAAGATATTTCCATGTTCATACAGATGGCGGTGTAGATACTTCCATGTTCATACTGATAGTGGTGCTGATATTTCCATGTTTATACAGGTAGCGGTGTAGATATTTCCATGTTTATACAGATAGCGGTGTAGATATTACCATGTTTATACATATAGCGGTGTAGATATTTCCATGTTTATACAGATAGCGGTGTAGATATCTCCATCTTAATACAGATGGCGGTGTAGATATTTATATGTTTATTCAGATGGCGGTGCAGATATTTCCATGTTCATACAGATGGCGGTGTAGATATTTCCATGTTCATACAGATAGCGGTGTAGATATTTCCATGTATATGCAGATAGCTGTGTAGATATCTCCATCTTAATACAGATGGCGGTGTAGATATTTATATGTTCATACAGATGACGGACAGATAGCGGTGCTGATATTTCCATGTTTATACAGATAGCTGTGCTGATATTTCCATGTTTATGCAGGTAGCGGTGTAGATATTTCCATGTTCATAGAGATAGTGCTGTAGATATTTCCATGTTCATACAGATAGCGGTGTAGCTATTTCCATGTTCATAAAGATAGCGGTGTGGATATTTCCATGTTCATAGAGATAGCGGTGTAGATATTTCCATGTTTATACAGGTAGCGGTGTAGATATTTCCATGTTTATACAGATAGCGGTGAAGATGTATGCATGTTTACACAGATAGCGGTGTAGATATTTTCATGTTCATCCAGATGGCTTTGTAGATATTTCCATGTTCATACAGATAGCGGTGTAGATATTTCCATGTTCATCCAGATGGCTGTGTAGATATATCCATGTTCATACAGATGGCGGTGAAGATATTTCCATGTTCATACAGATAGCGGTGCAGATATTTCCATGTTCATACAGATAGTGGTGTAGATATTTCCATGTTCATACAGATAGCGGTGCAGATATTTCCATGTTTATGCAGATAGCGGTGAAGATGTATGCATGTTTACACAGATAGCGGTGTGGATATTTCCATGTTCATAGAGATAGCGGTGTAGATATTTCCATGTTTATACAGGTAGCGGTGTAGATATTTCCATGTTTATACAGATAGCGGTGAAGATGTATGCATGTTTACACAGATAGCGGTGTAGATATTTTCATGTTCATCCAGATAGCAGTGTAGCTATTTCCATGTTCCTACAGATAGCGGTGTAGATATTTCCATGTTCATCCAGATGGCTGTGTAGATATATCCATGTTCATACATATGGCGGTGAAGATATTTCCATATTCATACAGATAGCGGTGTAGATATATCCATGTTCATACAGATAGTGGTGTAGATATTTCCATGTTCATACAGATAGCGGTGCAGATATTTCCATGTTAATGCAGATAGCGGTGTATATATTTCCGTGTTCAAACAGTTAGCGGTTTAGATATTTCCATGTTCATAAAGATAGCGGTGTAGATATTTCCATGTTTACACAGATAGCGGTGAAGATGTATGCATGTTTACACAGATAGCGGTGTAGATATTTCCATGTTCATCCACATGGCTGTGTAGATATATCCATGTCCATACAGATGGCGGTGAAGATATTTCCATGTTCATACAGATAGCGGTGTAGATATTTCCATGTTCATACAGATAGCGGTGTAGATATTTCCATTTTCATACAGATAGCGGTGTATGTATTTCCATGTTCATACATATAGCGGTGTAGATATTTCCATGTTCATACAGATAGCGGTGTAGATATTTCCATGTTCATACAGATAGGGGTGTATGTATTTCCAGGTTCATACAGATAGTGGTGTAGATATTTCCATTTTCATGCAAATACCGGTGTATATATTTCCCTGTTCAAACAGTTAGCAGTGTAGATATTTCCATGTTCATAAAGATAGCGGTGTAGATATTTCCATGTTTATACAGATAGCGGTGAAGATGTATGCATGTTTTCACAGATATCTGTGTAGATATTTCCATGTTCATCCACATGGCTGTAGAGATATATCCATCTTCATACAGATGGCGGTGAAGATATTTCCATGTTCATACACATAGCGGTGTAGATATTTCCATGTTCATACAGACAGCGGTGTAGATATTTCCATGTTCATACAGATTGCTGAGTATGTATTTCCATGTTCATACAGATAGCGGTTTAGATATTTCCATGTTCATCCTGATGGCTGTGTAGATATTTCCATGTTCATACAGATAGCGGTGTAAATATTTCCATGTTCATACAGATAGCGGTGTAGATATTTCCATGTTCATCCAGATGGCTGTGTAGATATATCCATGTTCATACAGATGGCGGTGAAGATATTTCCATGTTCATACAGATAGCGGTGTAGATATTTCCATGTTCATACAGAAAGCGGTGTAGATATTTCCTTGTTCATACAGATAGCGGTGTATGTATTTCCATGTTCATACAGATAGCCGTGTAGATATTGCCATGTTCATACCGATAGCGGTGCTGATACTTCCATGTTTATACAGGTAGCGGTGTACATATTTCCGTGTTTATACAGGTAACGGTGTAGATATATCCATGTTCATACAGATAGCGGTGTAGATATTTCCATGCTTATACAGACAGCGGTGTAGATATCTCCTTCTTAATACAGATGGCGGTGTAGATATTTATATGTTCATACAGATGGCGGTGCAGATATTTCCATGTTCATACAGATGGTGGTGTAGTTATTTCCATGTTTATAGAGATAGCGGTGTAGTTATTTCCATGTGCAAAGAGATAGCTGTGTAGATATTTCCATGTATATGCAGATAGCTGTGTAGATATTTCCATTTTCATGCAGATTGCGGTGTAGATATTTCCATGTTCAAACAGATAGCGGTGTAGATATTTCCATGTTCATACAGATAGCGGTGTGGATATTTCCATGTTTATACAGATAGCGGTGAAGATGTATGCATGTTTACACAGATAGAGGTGTAGATATTTCCATGTTCATACAGATAGCGGTGTAGATATTTCCATGTTCATCCAGACGGCTGTGTAGACATATCCATGTTCATACAGATGGCGGTGAAGATATTTCCATGTTCATACAGATGGCTGTGTAGATATATCCATGTTCATACAGATGACGGTGAAGATTTTTCCATGTTCATACAGATAGCGGTGTAGATATTTCCATGTTCATACAGATAGCGGTGCTGATATTTCCATGTTTATACAGGTAGCAGTGTAGATATTTCCATGTTTATGCAGATAGCGGTGTAGATATTTCCATGTTTATACACATAGCGGTGTAGATATTTCCATGTTTATACAGACAGCGGTGTAGATATCTCCATCTTAATACAGATGGCGGTGTAGATATTTATATGTTCATACAGATGGCGGTGCAGGTATTTCCATGTTCATACTGATGGCGGTGAAGATATTTCCATGCTCATACAGATGGCGGTGTAGATACTTCCATGTTCATACTGATAGCGGTGCTGATATTTCCATGTTTATACAGGTAGCGGTGTAGATATTTCCATGTTTATACAGATAGCAGTGTAGATATTACCATGTTTATACATGTAGCGGTGTAGATATTTCCATGTTTATACAGATAGCGGTGTAGATATCTCCATCTTAATACAGATGGCGGTGTAGATATTTATATGTTTATTCAGATGGCGGTGCAGATATTTCCATGTTCATACAGATGGCGGTGTAGATATTTCCATGTTCATACAGATAGCGGTGTAGATATGTCCATTTGTAAAGAGATAGCTGTGTGGATATTTCCATGTATATGCAGATAGCTGTGTAGATATTTCGATTTTCAAGCAGATACCGGTGTATATACTTCCCTGTTCAAACAGATAGCGGTGTAGATATTTCCATGTTCATACAGATATTGCTGTAGATATTTCCATGTTCATACAGATAGCGGTGTATCTATTTCCATGTTCATACAGATAGCGGTGTGGATATTTCCATGTTCATAGAGATAGCGGTGTAGATATTTCCATGTTTATACAGGTAGCGGTGTAGGTATTTCCATGTTTATAGAGATAGCGGTGAAGATGTATGCATGTTTACACAGATAGCGGTGTAGATATTTTCATGTTCATCCAGATGGCTGTGTAGATATTTCCATGTTCATACAGATAGCGGTGTAGATATTTCCATGTTCATCCAGATGGCTGTGTAGATATATCGATGTTCATACAGATGGCGGTGAAGATATTTCCATGTTCATACAGATAGCGGTGTAGATATTTCCATGTTCATAGAGATAGCGGTGTAGATATTTCCATGTTCATACAGATAGCGGTGTATGTATATCCATGTTCATACAGATAGCGGTGTAGATATTTCCATGTTCATCCTGATGGCTGTGTACATATTTCCATGTTCATACAGATAGCGGTGTAGTTATTTCCATGTTCATACAGATAGCGGTGTAGATATTTCCATGTTCATCCAGATGGCTGTGTACATATATCCATGTTCATACAGATGGCGGTGAAGATATTTCCATGTTCATACAGATGGCGTTGTAGATATTTCCATGTTCATACAGATAGCCGTGTAGATATTGGCATGTTCATACCGATAGCGGTGCTGATACTTCCATGTTTATACAGGTAGCGGTGTACATATTTCTGTGTTTATACAGGTAGCGGTGTAGATATTTCCATGTTCATACAGATAGCGGTGTAGATATTTCCATGTTTATACAGATAGCGGCGTAGATATCTCCTTCTTAATACAGACGGCAGTGTAGATATTTATATGTTCATACAGATGGCGGTGCAGATATTTCCATTTTCATACAGATGGCGGTGTAGATATTTCCATGTTTATAGAGATAGCGGTGAAGTTATTTCCATTTGCAAAGAGATAGCTGTGTAGATATTTCCATGTATATGCAGATAGCTGTGTAGATATTTCCATTTTCGTGCAGATAGCGGTGTAGATATTTCCATGTTCAAACAGATAGCGGTGTAGATATTTCCATGTTCATACAGATAGCGGTGTGGATATTTCCATGTTTGTACAGATAGCGGTGAAGATGTATGCATGTTTACACAGATAGCGGTGTAGATATTTCCATGTTCAAACAGATAGCTGTGTAGATATTTCCATGTTCATCCAGACGGCTGTGTACACATATCCATGTTCATACAGATGGCGGTGAAGATATTTCCATGTTCATACAGATGGAGTTGTAGATATTTCCATGTTCATACAGATAGCCGTGTAGATATTGGCATGTTCATACCGATAGCGGTACTGATCCTTCCATGTTTAAACAGGTAGCGGTGTACATATTTCTGTGTTTATACAGGTAGCGGTGTAGATATTTCCATGTTCATACAGATAGCCGTGTAGATATTTCCATGTTTATACAGATAGCGGCGTAGATATCTCCTTCTTAATACAGACGGCAGTGTAGATATTTATATGTTCATACAGATGGCGGTGCAGATATTTCCATTTTCATACAGATGGTGGTGTAGATATTTCCATGTTTATAGAGATAGCGGTGTAGTTATTTCCATGTGCAAAGAAATAGCTGTGTAGATATTTCCATGTATATGCAGATAGCTGTGTAGATATTTCCATTTTCATGCAGATAGCGGTGCAGATATTTCCATGTACAGATAGCGGTGTAGATATTTCCATGTTCATAGAGATAGCGGTGTGGATATTTCCATGTTTATACAGATAGCGGTGAAGATTTATGCATGTTTATACAGATAGCGGTGTAGATATTTCCATGTTCATACAGATAGCTGTGTAGATATTTCCATGTTCATCCAGACGGCTGTGTAGACATATCCATGTTCATACAGATGGCGGTGAAGATATTTCCATGTTCATACAGATGGCTGTGTAGATATATCCATGTTCATACAGATGACGGTGAAGATTTTTCCATGTTCATACAGATGGCGGTGTAGATATTTCCATGTTCATACAGATAGCGGTGCTGATATTTCCATGTTTATACAGGTAGCAGTGTAGATATTTCCATGTTTATACAGATAGCGGTGTAGATATTTCCATGTTTATACACATAGTGGTGTAGATATTTCCATGTTCATACAGATAGCGGTGTAGATATCTCCATCTTAATACAGATGTCGGTGTAGATATTTATATGTTCATACAGATGGCGGTGCAGATATTTCCATGTTCATACAGATGGCGGTGAATATATTTCCATGTTCATACAGATGGCGGTGTAGATATTTCCATGTTCATACTGATAGCGGTGCTGATATTTCCATGCTTATACAGGTAGCGGTGTAGATATTTCCATGTTTATACAGATAGCGGTGTAGATATTTCCATGTTTATACACATAGCGGTGTAGATATTTCCATCTTTATACAGATAGCTGTGTAGATATCTCCATCTTAATACAGATGGCGGTGTAGATATTTATATGTTCATTCAGATGGCGGTGCAGATATTTCCATGTTCATACAGATGGCGGTGTAGATATTTCCATGTTCATACAGATAGCGGTGTAGTTATTTCCAAGTGTAAAGAGATAGCTGTGTAGATATTCCCATGTATATGCAGATAGCTGTGTAGATATTTCCATTTTCAAGTAGATAGCGGTGTATATACTTCCCTGTTCAAACAGATAGCGGTGTAGATATTTCCATGTTCATACAGATAGTGGTGTAGATATTTCCATGTTTGTACAGATAGCGGTGTAGATATCTCCTTCTTAATACAGATGGCGGTGTAGATATTTATATGTTCATTCAGATGGCGGGGCAGATATTTCCATGTTCATACACACGGCGGTGTAGATATTTCCATGTTCATACAGATAGTGGTGCAGTTTTTTCCATGTGTAAAGAGATAGCTGTGTAGATATTTCCATGTATATGCAGATAGCTGTGTAGATATTTCCATTTTCATGCCGATAGCGGTGTATATATTTCCCTGTTCAAACAGTTAGCGGTGAAGATATTTGCATGTTCAGAAAGATAGCGGTGTAGATATTTCCATGTTTATACAGATAGCGGTGAAGATGTATGCATGTTTACACAGATAGCGGTGTAGTTATTTCCATGTTCATCCAGATGGCTGTGTAGATATATCCATGTTCATACAGATAGCGGTGTAGATACTTCCATCTTCATAAAGATAGCGGTGCAGATATTTCCATGTTCATCCAGATGGCTGTGTAGATATATCCATGTTCATACAGATGGTGGTGAAGATATTTCCATGTTCATACAGATAGCGGTGTAGATATTTCCATGTTCATACAGAAAGCGGTGTAGATATTTCCTTGTTCATACAGATAGCGGTGTATGTATTTCCATCTTCATACAGATAGCAGTGTAGATATTTGCATTTTCAAGCAGATACCGCTGTATATATTTCCATGTTCAAACAGATAGCGGTGTAGATATTTCCATGTTCATACAGATAGCGGTGTGGATATTTCCATGTTTATACAGATAGCGGTGAAGATTTATGCATGTTTATACAGATAGCGGTGTAGATATTTCCATGTTCATACAGATAGCTGTGTAGATATTTCCATGTTCATCCAGACGGCTGTGTAGTCATATCCATGTTCATACAGATGGCGGTGAAGATATTTCCATGTTCATACAGATGGCTGTGTAGATATATCCATGTTCATACAGATGACGGTGAAGATTTTTCCATGTTCATACAGATGGCCGTGTAGATATTTCCATGTTCATACAGATAGCGGTGCTGATATTTCCATGTTTATACAGGTGGCAGTGTAGATATTTCCATGTTTATACAGATAGCGGTGTAGATATTTCCATGTTTATACACATAGTGGTGTAGATATTTCCATGTTCATACAGATAGCGGTGTAGATATCTCCATCTTAATATAGATGGCGGTGTAGATATTTATATGTTCATGCAGATGGCGGTGCAGATACTTCCATGTTCATACAGATGGCGGTTTAGATATTTCCATGTTTATAGAGATAGCGGTGTAGATATTTCCATGTGTAAAGAGATAGCAGTGTAGATATTTCCATTTTCAAGCAGATAGCGCTGTATATATTTCCATGTTCAAACAGATAGCGGTGTAAATATTTCCATGTTCATACAGATAGCGGTGTAGATATTTCCATGTCCATCCAGATGGCTGTGTAGATATATCCATGTTCATACAGATGGCGGTGAAGATATTTCCATGTTCATACAGATGGCGTTGTAGATATTTCCATGTTCATACAGATAGCCGTGTAGATATTGCCATGTTCATACCGATAGCGGAGCTGATACTTCCATGTTTATACAGGTAGCGGTATACATATTTCCGTGTTTATACAGGTAACGGTGTAGATATTTCCATGTTCATACAGATAGCGGTGTAGATATTTCCATGTTTATACAGATAGCGGTGTAGATATCTCCTTCTTAATACAGATGGCGGTGTAGATATTTATATGTTCATACAGATGGCGGTGCAGATATTTCCATGTTCATACAGATGGCGGTGTAGAAACTTCCATGATCATACTGATAGCGGTTCTGATATTTCCATGTTTATACAGGTAGCGGTGCAGATATTTCCATGTTTATACAGATAGCAGTGTAGATATTTCCATGTTTATACACATAGAGGTGTAGATATTTCCATGTCTATACAGATAGCGGTGTAGATATTTCCATGTTTATGCAGATAGTGGTGTAGATATCTCCATCTTAATACAGATGGCGGTGTAGATATTTAAATGTTCATACAGATGGCGGTGCAGATATTTCCATGTACATACAGATGGCGGTGTAGATATTTCCATGTTCGTACAGATAGCGGTGTAGTTATTTCCATGTGTAAAGAGATAGCTGTGTAGATATTTCCATGTATAAGCAGATAGCTGTGTAGATATTTCCATTATGATGCAGATAGCGGTGTATATATTTCCCTGTTCAAAGAGTTAGCGGTGTAGATATTTCCATGTTCATAAAGATAGCGGTGTAGATATTTCCATGTTTATACAGATAGCGGTGAAGATGTATGCATGTTTTCACAGATATCGGTGTAGATATTTCCATGTTCATCCACATGGCTGTGTAGATATATCCATGTTCATACAGATGGCGGTGAAGATATTTCCATGTTCATACAGATAGCGGTGAAGATGTTTCCATGTTCATACAGATAGCGGTGTAGATATTTCCATGTTCATACAGATAGCGGTGTATGTATTTCCATGTTCATACAGATATCGGTGTAGATATTTCCATGTTCATCCTGATGGCTGTGTAGAAATTTCCATGTTCATACAGATAGCGGTGTAAATATTTCCATGTTCATACAGATAGCGGTGTAGATATTTCCATGTCCATCCAGATGGCTGTGTAGATATATCCATGTTCATACAGATGGCGGTGAAGATATTTCCATGTTCATACAGATGGCGTTGTAGATATTTCCATGTTCATACAGATAGCCGTGTAGATATTGCCATGTTCATACCGATAGCGGAGCTGATACTTCCATGTTTATACAGGTAGCGGTATACATATTTCCGTGTTTATACAGGTAACGGTGTAGATATTTCCATGTTCATACAGATAGCGGTGTAGATATTTCCATGTTTATACAGATAGCGGTGTAGATATCTCCTTCTTAATACAGATGGCGGTGTAGATATTTATATGTTCATACAGATGGCGGTGCAGATATTTCCATGTTCATACAGATGGCGGTGTAGAAACTTCCATGATCATACTGATAGCGGTTCTGATATTTCCATGTTTATACAGGTGGCGGTGCAGATATTTCCATGTTTATACAGATAGCAGTGTAGATATTTCCATGTTTATACACATAGAGGTGTAGATATTTCCATGTCTATACAGATAGCGGTGTAGATATTTCCATGTTTATGCAGATAGTGGTGTAGATATCTCCATCTTAATACAGATGGCGGTGTAGATATTTAAATGTTCATACAGATGGCGGTGCAGATATTTCCATGTACATACAGATGGCGGTGTAGATATTTCCATGTTCGTACAGATAGCGGTGTAGTTATTTCCATGTGTAAATAGATAGCTGTGTAGATATTTCCATGTATAAGCAGATAGCTGTGTAGATATTTCCATTTTCATGCAGATAGCGGTGTATATATTTCCCTGTTCAAAGAGTTAGCGGTGTAGATATTTCCATGTTCATAAAGATAGCGGTGTAGATATTTCCATGTTTATACAGATAGCGGTGAAGATGTATGCATGTTTTCACAGATATCGGTGTAGATATGTCCATGTTCATCAACATGGCTGTGTAGATATATCCATGTTCATACAGATGGCGGTGAAGATATTTCCATGTTCATACAGATAGCGGTGTAGATGTTTCCATGTTCATACAGATTGCGGTGTAGATATTTCCATGTTCATACAGATAGCGGTGTATGTATTTCCATGTTCATACAGATATCGGTGTAGATATTTCCATGTTCATCCTGATGGCTGTGTAGAAATTTCCATGTTCATACAGATAGCGGTGTAAATATTTCCATGTTCATACAGATAGCGGTGTAGATATTTCCATGTTCATCCAGATGGCTGTGTAGATATATCCATGTTCATACAGATGGCGGTGAAGATATTTCCATGTTCATACAGATGGCGTTGTAGATATTTCAATGTTCATACAGATAGCCTTGCAGATATTGCCATGTTCATACCGATAGCGGTGCTGCTACTTCCATGTTTATACAGGTAGCGGTGTACATATTTCCGTGTTTATACAGGTAACGGTGTAGATATTTCCATGTTCATACAGATAGCGGTGTAGATATTTCCATGTTTATACAGATAGCGGTGTAGATATCTCCTTCTTAATACAGATGGCGGTGTAGATATTTATATGTTCATACAGATGGCGGACAGATAGCGGTGCTGATATTTCCATGTTTATACAGGTAGCAGTGTAGATATTTCCATGTTTATGCAGATAGCGGTGTAGATATTTCCATGTTTATACACATAGCGGTGTAGATATTTCCATGTTTATACAGATAGCGGTGTAGATATCTCCATCTTAATACAGATGGCGGTGTAGATATTTATATGTTCATACAGATGGCGGTGCAGATATTTCCATGTTCATACAGATGGCGGTGAAGATATTTCCATGTTCATACAGATGGCGGTGTAGATACTTCCATGTTGATACTGATAGTGGTGCTGACATTTCCATGTTTATACAGGTAGCGGTGTAGATATTTCCATGTTTATACAGATAGCGGTGTGGATATTACCATGTTTATACACATAGCGGTGTAGATATTTCCATGTTTATACAGATAGCGGTGTAGATATCTCCATCTTAATACAGATGGCGGTGTAGATATTTATATGTTTATTCAGATGGCGGTGCAGATATTTCCATGTTCATACAGATGGCGGTGTAGGTATTTCCATGTTCGTACAGATAGCGGTGTAGATATTTCCATTTGTAAAGAGATAGCTGTGTAGATATTCCCATGTATATGCAGATAGCTGTGTAGATATTTCCATTTTCAAGCAGATAGCAGTCTATATACTTCCCTGTTCAAACAGATAGCGGTGTAGATATTTCCATGTTCATACAGATAGTGCTGTAGATATTTCCATCTTCATACAGATAGCGGTGTAGCTATTTCCATGTTCATACAGATAGCGGTGTGGATATTTCCATGTTCATAGAGATAGCGGTGTAGATATTTCCATGTTTATACAGGTAGCGGTGTAGATATTTCCATGTTTATACAGATAGTGGTGAAGATGTATGCATGTTAACACAGATAGCGGTGTAGATATTTTCATGTTCATCCAGATGGCTGTGTAGATATTTCCATGTTCATACAGATAGCGGTGTAGATATTTCCATGTTCATCCAGATGGCTGTGTAGATATATCCATGTTCATACAGATGGCGGTGAAGATATTTCCATGTTCATACAGATAGCGGTGCAGATATTTCCATGTTCAAAGAGATAGCGGTGTAGATATTTCCATGTTCATACAGATAGCAGTGTAGCTATTTCCATGTTCCTACAGATAGCGGTGTAGATATTTCCATGTTCATCCAGATGGCTGTGTAGATATATCCATGTTCATACAGATGGCGGTGAAGATATTTCCATATTCATGCAGATAGCGGTGTAGATATATCCATGTTCATACAGATAGTGGTGTAGATATTTCCATGTTCATACAGATAGCGGTGCAGATATTACCATGTTCATGCAGATAGCGGTGTATATATTTCCGTGTTCAAACAGTTAGCGGTTTAGATATTTCCATGTTCATAAAGATAGCTGTGTAGATATTTCCATGTTTATACAGATAGCGGTGAAGATGTATGCATGTTTACACAGATAGCGGTGTAGATATTTCCATGTTCATCCACATGGCTGTGTAGATATATCCATGTTCATACAGATGGCGGTGAAGATATTTCCATGTTCATACAGATAGCGGTGTAGATATTTCCATGTTCATACAGATAGCGGTGTAGATATTTCCATGTTCATACAGATAGCGGTGTATGTATTTCCATGTTCATACATATAGCGGTGTAGATATTTCCATGTTCATCCAGATGGCTGTGTAGATATTTCCATGTTCATGTAGATAGCGGTGTAGATATTTCCATGTTCATACAGATAGCGGTGTAGATATTTCCATGTTCATCCAGATGGCTGTGTAGATATATCCATGTTCATACAGGTGGCGGTGAAGATATTTCCATGTTCATACAGATAGCGGTGTAGATATTTCCATGTTCATACAGATAGCCGTGTAGGTATTGCCATGTTCATACCGATAGCGGTGTACATATTTCCGTGTTTATACAGATAGCGGTGTAGGTATTTCCATGTTTATACACATAGCGGTGTAGATATTTCCATGTTTATACAGATAGCGGTGTAGATATTTCCATGTTTATGCAGATAGTGGTGTAGATATCTCCAACTTAATACATATGGCGGTGTAGATATTTATATGTTCATACAGATGGCGGTGCAGGTATTTCCATGTTCATACAGATGGCGGTGTAGATATTTCCATGTTCATACAGATTGCGGTGTTCTTTTTCCATGTGTAAAGAGATAGCTGTGTAGATATTTCCATGTATAAGCAGATAGCTGTGTAGATATTTCCATTTTCATGCAGATAGCGGTGTATATATTTCCCTGTTCAAACAGTTAGCGGTGTAGATATTTCTATGTTCATAAAGATAGCGGTGTAGATATTTCCATGTTTATACAGATAGCGGTGAAGATGTATGCATGTTTACACAGATAGCGGTGTATATATTTCCATGTTCATCCAGATGGCTGTGTAGATATATCCATGTTCATGCAGATAGCGGTGTAGATATTTCCATGTTCATACAGATAGCGGTGCAGATATTTCCATGTTCATCCAGATGGCTGTGTAGATATATCCATGTTCATACAGATGGCGGTGAAGGTATTTCCATGTTCATACATATAGCGGTGTAGGTATTTCCATGTTCATACAGATAGCGGTGTAGATATTTCCATTTTCATGCAGATAGCGGTGTATATATTTCCCTGTTCAAACAGTTAGCGGTTTAGATATTTCCATGTTCATACAGATAGCGGTGGAGATATTTCCATGTTCATACAGATGGCTGTGTAGATATATCCAAGTTCATACAGATAGCGGTGAAGATATTTCCATGTTCATACAGATGGCGTTGTAGATATTTCCATGTTCATACAGATAGCCGTGTAGATATTGGCATGTTCATACCGATAGCGGTACTGATCCTTCCATGTTTAAACAGGTAGCGGTGTACATATTTCTGTGTTTATACAGGTAGCGGTGTAGATATTTCCATGTTCATACAGATAGCCGTGTAGATATTTCCATGTTTATACAGATAGCGGCGTAGATATCTCCTTCTTAATACAGACGGCAGTGTACATATTTATATGTTCATACAGATGGCGGTGCAGATATTTCCATTTTCATACAGATGGTGGTGTAGATATTTCCATGTTTATAGAGATAGCGGTGTAGTTATTTCCATGTGCAAAGAGATAGCTGTGTAGATATTTCCATGTATATGCAGATAGCTGTGTAGATATTTCCATTTTCATGCAGATTGCAGTGTAGATATTTCCATGTTCAAACAGATAGCGGTGAAGATATTTCCATGTTCATCCAGACGGCTGTGTAGACATATCCATGTTCATACAGATGGCGGTGAAGATATTTCCATGTTCATACAGATGGCTGTGTAGATATATCCATGTTCATACAGATGACGGTGAAGATTTTTCCATGTTCATACAGATGGCGGTGTAGATATTTCCATGTTCATACAGATAGCGGTGCTGATATTTCCATGTTTATACAGGTAGCAGTGTAGATATTTCCATGTTTATACAGATAGCGGTGTAGATATTTCCATGTTTATACACATAGTGGTGTAGATATTTCCATGTTCATACAGATAGCGGTGTAGATATCTCCATCTTAATACAGATGGCGGTGTAGATATTTATATGTTCATACAGATGGCGGTGCAGATATTTCCATGTTCATACAGATGGCGGTGAATATATTTCCATGTTCATACAGATGGCGGTGTAGATACTTCCATGTTCATACTGATAGCGGTGCTGATATTTCCATGTTTATACAGGTAGCGGTGTAGATATTTCCATGTTTTTACAGAGAGCGGTGTAGATATTTCCATGTTTATACACATAGCGGTGTAGATATTTCCATCTTTATACAGATAGCTGTGTAGATATCTCCATCTTAATACAGATGGCGGTGTAGATATTTATATGTTCATTCAGATGGCGGTGCAGATATTTCCATGTTCATACAGATGGCGGTGTAGATATTTCCATGTTCATACAGATAGCGGTGTAGTTATTTCCAAGTGTAAAGAGATAGCTGTGTAGATATTCCCATGTATATGCAGATAGCTGTGTAGATATTTCCATTTTCAAGCAGATAGCGGTGTATATACTTCCCTGTTCAAACAGATAGCGGTGTAGATATTTACATGTTCATACAGATAGTGGTGTAAATATTTCCATGTTTGTACAGATAGCGGTGTAGATATCTCCTTCTTAATACAGATGGCGGTGTAGATATTTATATGTTCATACAGATGGCGGGGAAGATATTTCCATGTTCATACACACGGCGGTGTAGATATTTCCATGTTCATACAGATAGTGGTGCAGTTATTTCCATGTGTAAAGAGATAGCTGTGTAGATATTTCCATGTATATGCAGATAGCTGTGTAGATATTTCCATTTTCATGCAGATAGCGGTGTATATATTTCCCTGTTCAAACAGTTAGCGGTGTAGATATTTCCATGTTCAGAAAGATAGCGGTGTAGATATTTCCATGTTTATACAGATAGCGGTGAAGATGTATGCATGTTTACACAGATAGCGGTGTAGTTATTTCCATGTTCATCCAGATGGCTGTGTAGATATATCCATGTTCATACAGATAGCGGTGTAGATATTTCCATCTTCATACAGATAGCGGTGCAGATATTTCCATGTTCATCCAGATGGCTGTGTAGATATATCCATGTTCATACAGATGGTGGTGAAGATATTTCCATGTTCATACAGATAGCGGTGTAGATATTTCCATGTTCATACAGAAAGCGGTGTAGATATTTCCTTGTTCATACAGATAGCGGTGTATGTATTTCCATCTTCATACAGATAGCAGTGTAGATATTTCCATTTTCAAGCAGATAGCGCTGTATATATTTCCATGTTCAAACAGATAGCGGTGTAAATATTTCCATGTTCATACAGATAGCGGTGTGGATATTTCCATGTTTATACAGATAGCGGTGAAGATTTATGCATGTTTATACAGATAGCGGTGTAGATATTTCCATGTTCATACAGATTGCTGTGTAGATATTTCCATGTTCATCCAGACGGCTGTGTAGACATATCCATGTTCATACAGATGGCGGTGAAGATATTTCCATGTTCATACAGATGGCTGTGTAGATATATCCATGTTCATAAAGATGACGGTGAAGATTTTTCCATGTTCATACAGATGGCAGTGTAGATATTTCCATGTTCATACAGATAGCGGTGCTGATATTTCCATGTTTATACAGGTAGCAGTGTAGATATTTCCATGTTTATACAGATAGCGGTGTAGATATTTCCATGTTTATACACATAGTGGTGTAGATATTTCCATGTTCATACAGATAGCGGTGTAGATATCTCCATCTTAATACAGATGGCGGTGTAGATATTTATATGTTCATACACATGGCGGTGCAGATATTTCCATGTTCATACAGATGGCGGTGAATATATTTCCATGTTCATACAGATAGTGGTGCAGTTATTTCCATGTGTAAAGAGATAGCTGTGTAGATATTTCCATGTATATGCAGATAGCTGTGTAGATATTTCCATTTTCATGCAGATAGCGGTGTATATATTTCCCTGTTCAAACAGTTAGCGGTGTAGATATTTCCATGTTCAGAAAGATAGCGGTGTAGATATTTCCATGTTTATACAGATAGCGGTGAAGATGTATGCATGTTTACACAGATAGCGGTGTAGTTATTTCCATGTTCATCCAGATGGCTGTGTAGATATATCCATGTTCATACAGATAGCGGTGTAGATATTTCCATCTTCATACAGATAGCGGTGCAGATATTTCCATGTTCATCCAGATGGCTGTGTAGATATATCCATGTTCATACAGATGGAGGTGAAGATATTTCCATGTTCATACAGATAGCGGTGTAGATATTTCCATGTTCATACAGAAAGCTGTGTAGATATTTCCTTGTTCATACAGATAGCGGTGTATGTATTTCCATCTTCATACAGATAGCAGTGTAGATATTTCCATTTTCAAGCAGATACCGCTGTATATATTTCCATTTTCAAACAGATAGCGGTGTAAATATTTCCATGTTCATAAAGATAGCGGTGTAGATATTTCCATGTTCATCCAGATGGCTGTGTAGATATATCCATGTTCATACAGATGGCGGTGAAGATATTTCCATGTTCATACAGATGGCGTTGTAGATATTTCCATGTTCATACAGATAGCCGTGTAGATATTGCCATGTTCATACCGATAGCGGAGCTGATACTTCCATGTTTATATAGGTAGCGGTGTACATATTTCCGTGTTTATACAGGTAACGGTGTAGATATTTCCATGTTCATACAGATAGCGGTGTAGATATTTCCATGTTTATACAGATAGCGGTGTACATATCTCCTTCTTAATACAGATGGCGGTGTAGAAACTTCCATGTTCATTCTGATAGCGGTTCTGATATTTCCATTTTTATACAGGTAGCGGTGTAGATATTTCCATGTTTATACAGATAGCAGTGTAGATATTTCCATGTTTATACACATAGAGGTGTAGATATTTCCATGTCTATACAGATAGCGGTGTAGATATTTCCATGTTTATGCAGACAGTGGTGTAGATATCTCCATCTTAATACAGATGGCGGTGTAGATATTTAAATGTTCATACAGATGGCGGTGCAGATATTTCCATGTTCATACAGATGGCGGTGTAGATATTTCCATGATCGTACAGATAGCGGTGTAGTTATTTCCATGTGTAAAGAGATAGCTGTGTAGATATTTCCATGTATAAGCAGATAGCTGTGTAGATATTTCCGTTTTCATGCAGATAGCGGTGTATATATTTCCCTGTTCAAACAGTTAGTGGTGTAGATATTTCCATGTTCATAAAGATAGCGGTGTAGATATTTCCATGTTCATCCAGATGGCTGTGTAGATATATCCATGTTCATACAGATAGAGGTGTAGATATTTCCATGTTCATACAGATAGCGGAGCAGATATTTCCATGTTCATCCAGATGGCTGTGTAGATATATCCATGTTCATACTGATGGCGGTGAAGATATTTCAATGTTCATACAGATAGCGGTGCAGATATTTCCATGTTCATACAGATAGCGGTGTAGATATTTCCATGTTCATACAGATAGGGGTGTATGTATTCCCATGTTCATACAGATAGTGGTGTAGATATTTCCATTTTCATGCAGATAGCGGTGTATATATTTCCCTGTTCAAACTGTTAGCGGTGTAGATATTTCCATGTTCATAAAGATAGCGGCGTAGATATTTCCATGTTTATACAGATAGCGGTGAAGATGTATGCATGTTTTCACAGATATCGGTGTAGATATTTCCATGTTCATCCACATGGCTGTGTAGATATATCCATGCTCATACAGATGGCGGTGAAGATATTTCCATGTTCATACAGATAGCGGTGTAGATATTTCCATGTTCATACAGATAGCGTTGTAGATATTTCCATGTTCATACAGATAGCGGTGTATGTATTTCCATGTTCATACAGATAGCGGTGTAGATATTTCCATGTTCATCCTGATGGCTGTGTAGATATTTTCATGTTCATACAGATAGCGGTGTAAATATTTCCATGTTCATACAGATAGCGGTGTAGATATTTCCATGTTCTTCCAGATGGCTGTGTAGATATATCCATGTTCATACAGATGGCGGTGAAGATATTTCCATGTTCATACAGATGGCGTTGTAGATATTTCCATGTTCATACAGATAGCCTTGCAGATATTGCCATGTTCATACCGATAGCGGTGCTGATACTTCCATGTTTATACAGGTAGCGGTGTACATGTTTCCGTGTTTATACAGGTAACGGTGTAGATATTTCCATGTTCATACAGATAGCGGTGTAGATATTTCCATGTTTATACAGATAGCGGTGTAGATATCTCCTTCTTAATACAGATGGCGGTGTAGATATTTATATGTTCATACAGATGGCGGACAGATAGCGGTGCTGATATTTCCATGTTTATACAGGTAGCAGTGTAGATATTTCCATGTTTATGCAGATAGCGGTGTAGATATTTCCATGTTTATACACATAGCGGTGTAGATATTTCCATGTTTATACAGATAGCGGTGTAGATATCTCCATCTTAATACAGATGGAAGTGTAGATATTTATATGTTCATACAGATGGCGGTGCAGATATTTCCATGTTCATACAGATGGCGGTGAAGATATTTCCATGTTCATACAGATGGCGGTGTAGATACTTCCATGTTCATACTGATAGTGGTGCTGATATTTCCATGTTTATACAGGTAGCGGTGTAGATATTTCCATGTTTATACAGATAGCGGTGTAGATATTACCATGTTTATACATATAGCGGTGTAGATATTTCCATGTTTATACAGATAGCGGTGTAGATATCTCCATCTTAATACAGATGGCGGTGTAGATATTTATATGTTTATTCAGATGGCGGTGCAGATACTTCCATGTTCATACAGATGGCGGTGTAGATATTTCCATGTTCATACAGATAGCGGTGTAGATATTTCCATGTATATGCAGATAGCTGTGTAGATATCTCCATCTTAATACAGATGGCGGTGTAGATATTTATATGTTCATACAGATGGCGGACAGATAGCGGTGCTGATATTTCCATGTTTATACAGATAGCTGTGCTGATATTTCCATGTTTATGCAGGTAGCGGTGTAGATATTTCCATGTTCATAGAGATAGTGCTGTAGATATTTCCATGTTCATACAGATAGCGGTGTAGCTATTTCCATGTTCATAAAGATAGCGGTGTGGATATTTCCATGTTCATAGAGATAGCGGTGTAGATATTTCCATGTTTATACAGGTAGCGGTGTAGATATTTCCATGTTTATACAGATAGCGGTGAAGATGTATGCATGTTTACACAGATAGCGGTGTAGATATTTTCATGTTCATCCAGATGGCTTTGTAGATATTTCCATGTTCATACAGATAGCGGTGTAGATATTTCCATGTTCATCCAGATGGCTGTGTAGATATATCCATGTTCATACAGATGGCGGTGAAGATATTTCCATGTTCATACAGATAGCGGTGCAGATATTTCCATGTTCATACAGATAGTGGTGTAGATATTTCCATGTTCATACAGATAGCGGTGCAGATATTTCCATGTTTATGCAGATAGCGGTGAAGATGTATGCATGTTTACACAGATAGCGGTGTGGATATTTCCATGTTCATAGAGATAGCGGTGTAGATATTTCCATGTTTATACAGGTAGCGGTGTAGATATTTCCATGTTTATACAGATAGCGGTGAAGATGTATGCATGTTTACACAGATAGCGGTGTAGATATTTTCATGTTCATCCAGATAGCAGTGTAGCTATTTCCATGTTCCTACAGATAGCGGTGTAGATATTTCCATGTTCATCCAGATGGCTGTGTAGATATATCCATGTTCATACATATGGCGGTGAAGATATTTCCATATTCATACAGATAGCGGTGTAGATATATCCATGTTCATACAGATAGTGGTGTAGATATTTCCATGTTCATACAGATAGCGGTGCAGATATTTCCATGTTAATGCAGATAGCGGTGTATATATTTCCGTGTTCAAACAGTTAGCGGTTTAGATATTTCCATGTTCATAAAGATAGCGGTGTAGATATTTCCATGTTTACACAGATAGCGGTGAAGATGTATGCATGTTTACACAGATAGCGGTGTAGATATTTCCATGTTCATCCACATGGCTGTGTAGATATATCCATGTCCATACAGATGGCGGTGAAGATATTTCCATGTTCATACAGATAGCGGTGTAGATATTTCCATGTTCATACAGATAGCGGTGTAGATATTTCCATTTTCATACAGATAGCGGTGTATGTATTTCCATGTTCATACATATAGCGGTGTAGATATTTCCATGTTCATACAGATAGCGGTGTAGATATTTCCATGTTCATACAGATAGGGGTGTATGTATTTCCAGGTTCATACAGATAGTGGTGTAGATATTTCCATTTTCATGCAAATACCGGTGTATATATTTCCCTGTTCAAACAGTTAGCAGTGTAGATATTTCCATGTTCATAAAGATAGCGGTGTAGATATTTCCATGTTTATACAGATAGCGGTGAAGATGTATGCATGTTTTCACAGATATCTGTGTAGATATTTCCATGTTCATCCACATGGCTGTGGAGATATATCCATCTTCATACAGATGGCGGTGAAGATATTTCCATGTTCATACACATAGCGGTGTAGATATTTCCATGTTCATACAGACAGCGGTGTAGATATTTCCATGTTCATACAGATTGCTGAGTATGTATTTCCATGTTCATACAGATAGCGGTTTAGATATTTCCATGTTCATCCTGATGGCTGTGTAGATATTTCCATGTTCATACAGATAGCGGTGTAAATATTTCCATGTTCATACAGATAGCGGTGTAGATATTTCCATGTTCATCCAGATGGCTGTGTAGATATATCCATGTTCATACAGATGGCGGTGAAGATATTTCCATGTTCATACAGATAGCGGTGTAGATATTTCCATGTTCATACAGAAAGCGGTGTAGATATTTCCTTGTTCATACAGATAGCGGTGTATGTATTTCCATGTTCATACAGATAGCCGTGTAGATATTGCCATGTTCATACCGATAGCGGTGCTGATACTTCCATGTTTATACAGGTAGCGGTGTACATATTTCCGTGTTTATACAGGTAACGGTGTAGATATATCCATGTTCATACAGATAGCGGTGTAGATATTTCCATGCTTATACAGACAGCGGTGTAGATATCTCCTTCTTAATACAGATGGCGGTGTAGATATTTATATGTTCATACAGATGGCGGTGCAGATATTTCCATGTTCATACAGATGGTGGTGTAGTTATTTCCATGTTTATAGAGATAGCGGTGTAGTTATTTCCATGTGCAAAGAGATAGCTGTGTAGATATTTCCATGTATATGCAGATAGCTGTGTAGATATTTCCATTTTCATGCAGATTGCGGTGTAGATATTTCCATGTTCAAACAGATAGCAGTGTAGATATTTCCATGTTCATACAGATAGCGGTGTGGATATTTCCATGTTTATACAGATAGCGGTGAAGATGTATGCATGTTTACACAGATAGAGGTGTAGATATTTCCATGTTCATACAGATAGCGGTGTAGATATTTCCATGTTCATCCAGACGGCTGTGTAGACATATCCATGTTCATACAGATGGCGGTGAAGATATTTCCATGTTCATACAGATGGCTGTGTAGATATATCCATGTTCATACAGATGACGGTGAAGATTTTTCCATGTTCATACAGATGGCGGTGTAGATATTTCCATGTTCATACAGATAGCGGTGCTGATATTTCCATGTTTATACAGGTAGCAGTGTAGATATTTCCATGTTTATGCAGATAGCGGTGTAGATATTTCCATGTTTATACACATAGCGGTGTAGATATTTCCATGTTTATACAGATAGCGGTGTAGATATCTCCATCTTAATACAGATGGCGGTGTAGATATTTATATGTTCATACAGATGGCGGTGCAGGTATTTCCATGTTCATACTGATGGCGGTGAAGATATTTCCATGCTCATACAGATGGCGGTGTAGATACTTCCATGTTCATACTGATAGCGGTGCTGATATTTCCATGTTTATACAGGTAGCGGTGTAGATATTTCCATGTTTATACAGATAGCAGTGTAGATATTACCATGTTTATACATGTAGCGGTGTAGATATTTCCATGTTTATACAGATAGCGGTGTAGATATCTCCATCTTAATACAGATGGCGGTGTAGATATTTATATGTTTATTCAGATGGCGGTGCAGATATTTCCATGTTCATACAGATGGCGGTGTAGATATTTCCATGTTCATACAGATAGCGGTGTAGATATTTCCATTTGTAAAGAGATAGCTGTGTGGATATTTCAATGTATATGCAGATAGCTGTGTAGATATTTCGATTTTCAAGCAGATACCGGTGTATATACTTCCCTGTTCAAACAGATAGCGGTGTAGATATTTCCATGTTCATACAGATATTGCTGTAGATATTTCCATGTTCATACAGATAGCGGTGTATCTATTTCCATGTTCATACAGATAGCGGTGTGGATATTTCCATGTTCATAGAGATAGCGGTGTAGATATTTCCATGTTTATACAGGTAGCGGTGTAGGTATTTCCATGTTTATAGAGATAGCGGTGAAGATGTATGCATGTTTACACAGATAGCGGTGTAGATATTTTCATGTTCATCCAGATGGCTGTGTAGATATTTCCATGTTCATACAGATAGCGGTGTAGATATTTCCATGTTCATCCAGATGGCTGTGTAGATATATCGATGTTCATACAGATGGCGGTGAAGATATTTCCATGTTCATACAGATAGCGGTGTAGATATTTCCATGTTCATAGAGATAGCGGTGTAGATATTTCCATGTTCATACAGATAGCGGTGTATGTATATCCATGTTCATACAGATAGCGGTGTAGATATTTCCATGTTCATCCTGATGGCTGTGTACATATTTCCATGTTCATACAGATAGCGGTGTAGTTATTTCCATGTTCATACAGATAGCGGTGTAGATATTTCCATGTTCATCCAGATGGCTGTGTACATATATCCATGTTCATACAGATGGCGGTGAAGATATTTCCATGTTCATACAGATGGCGTTGTAGATATTTCCATGTTCATACAGATAGCCGTGTAGATATTGGCATGTTCATACCGATAGCGGTGCTGATACTTCCATGTTTATACAGGTAGCGGTGTACATATTTCTGTGTTTATACAGGTAGCGGTGTAGATATTTCCATGTTCATACAGATAGCGGTGTAGATATTTCCATGTTTATACAGATAGCGGCGTAGATATCTCCTTCTTAATACAGACGGCAGTGTAGATATTTATATGTTCATACAGATGGCGGTGCAGATATTTCCATTTTCATACAGATGGCGGTGTAGATATTTCCATGTTTATAGAGATAGCGGTGAAGTTATTTCCATTTGCAAAGAGATAGCTGTGTAGATATTTCCATGTATATGCAGATAGCTGTGTAGATATTTCCATTTTCGTGCAGATAGCGGTGTAGATATTTCCATGTTCAAACAGATAGCGGTGTAGATATTTCCATGTTCATACAGATAGCGGTGTGGATATTTCCATGTTTGTACAGATAGCGGTGAAGATGTATGCATGTTTACACAGATAGCGGTGTAGATATTTCCATGTTCAAACAGATAGCTGTGTAGATATTTCCATGTTCATCCAGACGGCTGTGTACACATATCCATGTTCATACAGATGGCGGTGAAGATATTTCCATGTTCATACAGATGGAGTTGTAGATATTTCCATGTTCATACAGATAGCCGTGTAGATATTGGCATGTTCATACCGATAGCGGTACTGATCCTTCCATGTTTAAACAGGTAGCGGTGTACATATTTCTGTGTTTATACAGGTAGCGGTGTAGATATTTCCATGTTCATACAGATAGCCGTGTAGATATTTCCATGTTTATACAGATAGCGGCGTAGATATCTCCTTCTTAATACAGACGGCAGTGTAGATATTTATATGTTCATACAGATGGCGGTGCAGATATTTCCATTTTCATACAGATGGTGGTGTAGATATTTCCATGTTTATAGAGATAGCGGTGTAGTTATTTCCATGTGCAAAGAGATAGCTGTGTAGATATTTCCATGTATATGCAGATAGCTGTGTAGATATTTCCATTTTCATGCAGATAGCGGTGCAGATATTTCCATGTACAAACAGATAGCGGTGTAGATATTTCCATGTTCATAGAGATAGCGGTGTGGATATTTCCATGTTTATACAGATAGCGGTGAAGATTTATGCATGTTTATACAGATAGCGGTGTAGATATTTCCATGTTCATACAGATAGCTGTGTAGATATTTCCATGTTCATCCAGACGGCTGTGTAGACATATCCATGTTCATACAGATGGCGGTGAAGATATTTCCATGTTCATACAGATGGCTGTGTGGATATATCCATGTTCATACAGATGACGGTGAAGATTTTTCCATGTTCATACAGATGGCGGTGTAGATATTTCCATGTTCATACAGATAGCGGTGCTGATATTTCCATGTTTATACAGGTAGCAGTGTAGATATTTCCATGTTTATACAGATAGCGGTGTAGATATTTCCATGTTTATACACATAGTGGTGTAGATATTTCCATGTTCATACAGATAGCGGTGTAGATATCTCCATCTTAATACAGATGTCGGTGTAGATATTTATATGTTCATACAGATGGCGGTGCAGATATTTCCATGTTCATACAGATGGCGGTGAATATATTTCCATGTTCATACAGATGGCGGTGTAGATATTTCCATGTTCATACTGATAGCGGTGCTGATATTTCCATGCTTATACAGGTAGCGGTGTAGATATTTCCATGTTTATACAGATAGCGGTGTAGATATTTCCATGTTTATACACATAGCGGTGTAGATATTTCCATCTTTATACAGATAGCTGTGTAGATATCTCCATCTTAATACAGATGGCGGTGTAGATATTTATATGTTCATTCAGATGGCGGTGCAGATATTTCCATGTTCATACAGATGGCGGTGTAGATATTTCCATGTTCATACAGATAGCGGTGTAGTTATTTCCAAGTGTAAAGAGATAGCTGTGTAGATATTCCCATGTATATGCAGATAGCTGTGTAGATATTTCCATTTTCAAGTAGATAGCGGTGTATATACTTCCCTGTTCAAACAGATAGCGGTGTAGATATTTCCATGTTCATACAGATAGTGGTGTAGATATTTCCATGTTTGTACAGATAGCGGTGTAGATATCTCCTTCTTAATACAGATGGCGGTGTAGATATTTATATGTTCATTCAGATGGCGGGGCAGATATTTCCATGTTCATACACACGGCGGTGTAGATATTTCCATGTTCATACAGATAGTGGTGCAGTTTTTTCCATGTGTAAAGAGATAGCTGTGTAGATATTTCCATGTATATGCAGATAGCTGTGTAGATATTTCCATTTTCATGCCGATAGCGGTGTATATATTTCCCTGTTCAAACAGTTAGCGGTGAAGATATTTCCATGTTCAGAAAGATAGCGGTGTAGATATTTCCATGTTTATACAGATAGCGGTGAAGATGTATGCATGTTTACACAGATAGCGGTGTAGTTATTTCCATGTTCATCCAGATGGCTGTGTAGATATATCCATGTTCATACAGATAGCGGTGTAGATATTTCCATCTTCATAAAGATAGCGGTGCAGATATTTCCATGTTCATCCAGATGGCTGTGTAGATATATCCATGTTCATACAGATGGTGGTGAAGATATTTCCATGTTCATACAGATAGCGGTGTAGATATTTCCATGTTCATACAGAAAGCGGTGTAGATATTTCCTTGTTCATACAGATAGCGGTGTATGTATTTCCATCTTCATACAGATAGCAGTGTAGATATTTGCATTTTCAAGCAGATACCGCTGTATATATTTCCATGTTCAAACAGATAGCGGTGTAGATATTTCCATGTTCATACAGATAGCGGTGTGGATATTTCCATGTTTATACAGATAGCGGTGAAGATTTATGCATGTTTATACAGATAGCGGTGTAGATATTTCCATGTTCATACAGATAGCTGTGTAGATATTTCCATGTTCATCCAGACGGCTGTGTAGTCATATCCACGTTCATACAGATGGCGGTGAAGATATTTCCATGTTCATACAGATGGCTGTGTAGATATATCCATGTTCATACAGATGACGGTGAAGATTTTTCCATGTTCATACAGATGGCCGTGTAGATATTTCCATGTTCATACAGATAGCGGTGCTGATATTTCCATGTTTATACAGGTGGCAGTGTAGATATTTCCATGTTTATACAGATAGCGGTGTAGATATTTCCATGTTTATACACATAGTGGTGTAGATATTTCCATGTTCATACAGATAGCGGTGTAGATATCTCCATCTTAATATAGATGGCGGTGTAGATATTTATATGTTCATTCAGATGGCGGTGCAGATATTTCCATGTTCATACAGATGGCGGTGAATATATTTCCATGTTCCTACAGATGGCGGTGTAGATACTTCCATGTTCATACTGATAGCGGTGCTGATATTTCCATGTTTATATAGGTAGCGGTGTAGATATTTCCATGTTTATACAGATAGCGGTGTAGATATTTCCATGTTTATACACATAGCGGTGTAGATATTTCCATCTTTATACAGATAGCTGTGTAGATATCTCCATCTTAATACAGATGGCGGTGTAGATATTTCCATGTTCATACAGATAGCGGTGTAGTTATTTCCAAGTGTAAAGAGATAACTGTGTAGATATTTCCATGTATAAGCAGATAGCTGTGTAGATATTTCCGTTTTCATGCAGATAGCGGTGTATATATTTCCCTGTTCAAACAGGTAGTGGTGTAGATATTTCCATGTTCATAAAGATAGCGGTGTAGATATTTCCATGTTCATCCAGATGGCTGTGTAGATATATCCATCTTCATACAGATAGAGGTGTAGATATTTCCATGTTCATACAGATAGCGGAGCAGATATTTCCATGTTCATCCAGATGGCTGTGTAGATATATCCATGTTCATACTGATGGCGGTGAAGATATTTCAATGTTCATACAGATAGCGGTGCAGATATTTCCATGTTCATACAGATAGCGGTGTAGATATTTCCATGTTCATACAGATAGGGGTGTATGTATTTCCATGTTCATACAGATAGTGGTGTAGATATTTCCATTTTCATGCAGATAGCGGTGTATATATTTCCCTGTTCAAACAGTTAGCGGTGTAGATATTTCCATGTTCATAAAGATAGCGGTGTAGATATTTCCATGTTTATACAGATAGCGGTGAAGATGTATGCATGTTTTCACAGATATCGGTGTAGATATTTCCATGTTCATGAACATGGCTGTGTAGATATATCCATGCTCATACAGATGGCGGTGAAGTTATTTCCATGTTCATACAGATAGCGTTGTAGATATTTCCATGTTCATACAGATAGCGGTGTATGTATTTCCATGTTCATACAGATAGCGGTGTAGATATTTCCATGTTCATCCTGATGGCTGTGTAGATATTTTCATGTTCATACAGATAGTGGTGTAAATATTTCCATGTTCATACAGATAGCGGTGTAGGTATTTCCATGTTCATCCAGATGGCTGTGTAGATATATCCATGTTCATACAGATGGCGGTGAAGATATTTCCATGTTCATACAGATGGCGTTGTAGATATTTCCATGTTCATACAGATAGCCTTGCAGATATTGCCATGTTCATACCGATAGCGGTGCTGATACTTCCATGTTTATACAGGTAGCGGTGTACATATTTCCGTGTTTATACAGGTAACGGTGTAGATATTTCCATGTTCATACAGATAGCGGTGTAGATATTTCCATGTTTATACAGATAGCGGTGTAGATATCTCCTTCTTAATACAGATGGCGGTGTAGATATTTATATGTTCATACAGATGGCGGACAGATAGCGGTGCTGATATTTCCATGTTTATACAGGTAGCAGTGTAGATATTTCCATGTTTATGCAGATAGCCGTGTAGATACTTCCATGTTTATACACATAGCGGTGTAGATATTTCCATGTTTATACAGACAGCGGTGTAGATATCTCCATCTTAATACAGATGGCGGTGTAGATATTTATATGTTTATTCAGATGGCGGTGCAGATATTTCCATGTTCATACAGATGGCGGTGTAGATATTTCCATGTTCATACAGATAGCGGTGTAGATATTTCCATGTATATGCAGATAGCTGTGTAGATATCTCCATCTTAATACAGATGGCGGCGTAGATATTTATATGTTCATACAGATGGCGGACAGATAGCGGTGCTGATATTTCCATGTTTATACAGATAGCTGTGCTGATATTTCCATGTTTATACAGGTAGCGGTGTAGATATTTCCATGTTTATACAGATAGTGGTGTAGATATTTCCATGTTTATACAGATAGCGGTGTAGATATTTCCAAGTTTATACAGATAGATGTGTAGATATCTCCATCTTAATACAGATGGCTGTGTAGATATTTATATGTTCATACAGATGGCGGTGCAGATATTTCCATGTTCATATAGATGGCGGTGTAGATATTTCCATGTTTATAGAGATAGCGGTGTAGTTATTTCCATGTGTAAAGAGATACCTGTGTAGATATTTCCATGTATATGCAGATAGCTGTGTAGATATTTCCATTTTCAAGCAGATAGCGGTGTATATACTTCCCTGTTCAAACAGATAGCGGTGTAGATATTTCCATGTTCATACAGATAGTGCTGTAGATATTTCCATGTTCATACAGATAGCGGTGTAGCTATTTCCATGTTCATACAGATAGCGGTGTGGATATTTCCATGTTCATAGAGATAGCGGTGTAGATATTTCCATGTTTATACAGGTAGCGGTGTAGATATTTCCATGTTTATACAGATAGCGGTGAAGATGTATGCATGTTTACACAGATAGCGGTGTAGATATTTTCATGTTCATCCAGATGGCTTTGTATATATTTCCATGTTCATACAGATAGCGGTGTAGATATTTCCATGTTCATCCAGATGGCTGTGTAGATATATCCATGTTCATACAGATGGCGGTGAAGATATTTCCATGTTCATACAGATAGCGGTGCAGATATTTCCATGCTCAAAGAGATAGCGGTGTAGATATTTCCATGTTCATACAGATAGCAGTGTAGCTATTTCCATGTTCCTACAGATAGCAGTGAAGATGTATGCATGTTTACACAGATAGCGGTGTAGATATTTCCATGTTCATCCACATGGCTGTGTAGATATATCCATGTTCATACAGATGGCGGTGAAGATATTTCCATGTTCATACAGATAGCGGTGTAGATATTTCCATGTTCATACAGATAGCGGTGTAGATATTTCCATGTTCATACAGATAGCGGTGTATGTATTTCCATGTTCATAGATATAGCGGTGTAGATATTTCCATGTTCATACAGATAGCGGTGTAGATATTTCCATGTTCATACAGATAGGGGTGTATCTATTTCTAGGTTCATACAGATAGTGGTGTAGATATTTCCATTTTCATGCAGACACCGGTGTATATATTTCCCTGTTCAAACAGTTAGCGGTGTAGATATTTCCATGTTCATAAAGATAGCGGTGTAGATATTTCCATGTTTATACAGATAGCGGTGAAGATGTATGCATGATTTCACAGATATCGGTGTAGATATTTCCATGTTCATCCACATGGCTGTGTAGATATATCCATCTTCATACAGATGGCGGTGAAGATATTTCCATGTTCATACAGATAGCGGTGTAGATATTTCCATGTTCATACAGATAGCGGTGTAGATATTTCCATGTTCATACAGATTGCGGTGTATGTATTTCCATGTTCATACAGATAGCGGTGTAGATATTTCCATGTTCATCCTGATGGCTGTGTAGGTATTTCCATGTTCATACAGATAGCGGTTTAAATATTTCCATGTTCATACAGATAGCGGTGTAGATATTTCCATGTTCATCCAGATGGCTGTGTAGATATATCCATGTTCATACAGATGGCGGTGAAGATATTTCCATGTTCATACAGATAGCGGTGTAGATATTTCCATGTTCATACAGAAAGCGGTGTAGATATTTCCTTGTTCATACAGATAGCGGTGTATGTATTTCCATGTTCATACAGATAGCAGTGTAGATATTTCCATTTTCAAGCAGATAGCGCTGTATATATTTCCATGTTCAAACAGATAGCGGTGTAAATATTTCCATGTTCATACAGATAGCGGTGTAGATATTTCCATGTTCTTCCAGATGGCTGTGTAGATATATCCATGTTCATACAGATGGCGGTGAAGATATTTCCATGTTCATACAGATGGCGTTGTAGATATTTCCATGTTCATACAGATAGCCGTGTAGATATTGCCATGTTCATACCGATAGCGGTGCTGATACTTCCATGTTTATACAGGTAGCGGTGTACATATTTCCGTGTTTATACAGGTAACGGTGTAGATATATCCATGTTCATACAGATAGCGGTGTAGATATTTCCATGCTTATACAGACAGCGGTGTAGATATCTCCTTCTTAATACAGATGGCGTTGTAGATATTTATATGTTCATACAGATGGCGGTGCAGATATTTCCATGTTCATACAGATGGTGGTGTAGTTATTTCCATGTTTATAGAGATAGCGGTGTAGTTATTTCCATGTGCAAAGAGATAGCTGTGTAGATATTTCCATGTATATGCAGATAGCTGTGTAGATATTTCCATTTTCATGCAGATTGCGGTGTAGATATTTCCATGTTCAAACAGATAGCGGTGTGGATATTTCCATGTTCATACAGATAGCGGTGTGGATATTTCCATGTTTATACAGATAGCGGTGAAGATGTATGCATGTTTACACAGATAGAGGTGTAGATATTTCCATGTTCATACAGATAGCGGTGTAGATATTTCCATGTTCATCCAGACGGCTGTGTAGACATATCCATGTTCATACAGATGGCGGTGAAGATATTTCCATGTTCATACAGATGGCTGTGTAGATATATCCATGTTCATACAGATGACGGTGAAGATTTTTCCATGTTCATACAGATGGCGGTGTAGATATTTCCATGTTCATACAGATAGTGGTGCTGATATTTCCATGTTTATACAGGTAGCAGTGTAGATATTTCCATGTTTATGGAGATAGCGGTGTAGATATTTCCATGTTTATACACATAGCGGTGTAGATATTTCCATGTTTATACAGATAGCGGTGTAGATATCTCCATCTTAATACAGATGGCGGTGTAGATATTTATATGTTCATACAGATGGCGGTGCAGATATTTCCATGTTCATACAGATGGCGGTGAAGATATTTCCATGTTCATACAGATGGCGGTGTGGATACTTCCATGTTCATACTGATAGCGGTGCTGATATTTCCATGTTTATACAGGTAGTGGTGTAGATATTTCCATGTTTATACAGATAGCGGTGTAGATATTACCATGTTTATACACGTAGCGGTGTAGATATTTCCATGTTTATACAGATAGCGGTGTAGATATCTCCATCTTAATACAGATGGCGGTGTAGATATTTATATGTTTATTCAGATGGCGGTGCAGATATTTCCAGGTTCATACAGATGGCGGTGTAGATATTTCCATGTTCATACAGATAGCGGTGTAGATATTTCCATTTGTAAAGAGATAGCTGTGTGGATATTCCCATGTATATGCAGATAGCTGTGTAGATGTTTCCATTTTCAAGCAGATACCGGTGTATATACTTCCCTGTTCAAACAGATAGCGGTGTAGATATTTCCATGTTCATACAGATAGTGCTGTAGATATTTCCATGTTCATACAGATAGCGGTGTAGCTATTTCCATGTTCATACAGATAGCGGTGTGGATATTTCCATGTTCATAGAGATAGCGGTGTAGATATTTCCATGTTTATACAGGTAGCGGTGTAGGTATTTCCATGTCTATAGAGATAGCCGTGAAGATGTATGCATGTTTACACAGATAGCGGTGAGGATATTTTCATGTTCATCCAGATGGCTGTGTAGATATTTCCATGTACATACAGATAGCGGTGTAGATATTTCCATGTTCATCCAGATGGCTGTGTAGATATATCCATGTTCATACAGATGGCGGTGAAGATATTTCCATGTTCATACAGATAGCGGTGTAGATATTTCCATGTTCATAGAGATAGCGGTGTAGATATTTCCATGTTCATACAGATAGCGGTGTATGTATATCCATGTTCCTACAGATAGCGGTGTAGATATTTCCATGTTCATCCTGATGGCTGTTTACATATTTCCATGTTCATACAGATAGCGGTGTAGTTATTTCCATGTTCATACAGATAGCGGTGTAGATATTTCCATGTTCATCCAGATGGCTGTGTACATATATCCATGTTCATACAGATGGCGGTGAACATATTTCCATGTTCATACAGATGGCGTTGTACATATTTCCATGTTCATACAGATAGCCGTGTAGATATTGGCATGTTCATACCGATAGCGGTGCTGATACTTCCATGTTTATACAGGTAGCGGTGTACATATTTCTGTGTTTTTACAGGTAGCGGTGTAGATATTTCCATGTTCATACAGATAGCGGTGTAGATATTTCCATGTTTATACAGATAGCGGCGTAGATATCTCCTTATTAATACAGACGGCAGTGTAGATATTTATATGTTCATACAGATGGCGGTGCAGATATTTCCATTTTCATACAGATGGCGGTGTAGATATTTCCATGTTTATAGAGATAGCGGTGTAGTTATTTCCATGTGCAAAGAGATAGCTGTGTAGATATTTCCATGTATATGCAGATAGCTGTGTAGATATTTCCATTTTCATGCAGATAGCGGTGTATATATTTCCATGTTCAAACAGATAGCGGTGTAGATATTTCCATGTTTATACAGATATCGATGAAGATGTATGCATGTCTACACAGATAGCAGTGTAGATATTTCCATGTTCATCCAGATGGCTGTGTAGATATATCCATGATTATACAGATAGCGGTGTAGATATTTCCATGTTCATACAGATAGCGGTGTAGATATTTCCATGTTCATCCAGATGGCTGTGTAGATATATCCATGTTCATACAGATAGCGTTGTAGATATTTCCATGTTCATACAGATAGTGGTGTAGATATTTCCATGTTCATAAAGATAGCGGTGTAGCTATTTCCATGTTCATACAGATAGCGGTGTAGATATTTCCATGTTCAAGGAGATAGCGGTGTAGATATTTCCATGTTCATACAGATAGCTGTGCTGATATTTCCATATTTATACAGGTAGCGTGTAGATACTTCCATATTTATACAGATAGTGGTGTAGATATTTCCATGTTTATAGAGATAGCGGTGTAGATATTTCCATGTGTAAAGAGATAGCTGTGTAGATATTTCCATGTATATGCAGATATCTGTGTAGATATTTCCATTTTCATGCAGATAGCGGTGTAGATTTTTCCATGTTCATACAGATGGCTGTGTAGATATATCTATGTTCTTACAGATGGCGGAGAAGATATTTCCATGTTCATACAGATAGCGGTGTAGATATTTCCATGTTCATACAGATAGCGGTGTAGATATTTCCATGTTCATACAGATAGCGGTGTAGATAATTCCATGTTCATACAGGTAGCGGTGTAGATATTTCCATGTTCATCCAGATGGCTGTGTAGATATATCCATGTTCATACAGATGGCGGTGAAGATATTTCCATGTTCATACAGATAGCGGTGCAGATATTTCCATGTTCATACAGATAGCCGTGTAGATATTGCCATGTTTATACGGATAGCGGTGCTGATACTTCCATGTTTATACAGGTTGCGGTGTACATATTTCCATGTTTATACAGATAGCGGTGTGGATATTTCCATGTTCATACAGATAGCGGTGTAGATAATTCCATGTTCATTGAGATAGCGGTGTAGATATTTACATGTTCATACAGATAGCGGTGCTGATATTTCCATGTTTATACAGGTAGCGGTGTAGACATTTCCATGTTTATACAGATAGTGGTGTAGATATTTCCATGTTTATACAGATAGCGGTGTAGATATTTCCAAGTTTATACAGATAGCGGTGTAGATATCTCCATTTTAATACAGATGGCGGTGTAGATATTTATATGTTCATACAGATGGCGGTGCAGATATTTCCATGTTCATACAGATGGCGGTGTAGATATTTCCATGTTTATAGAGATAGTGGTGTAGTTATTTCCATGTGTAAAGAGATAGCTGTGTAGATTTTCCCATGTATATGCAGATAGCTGTGTAGATATTTCCATTTTCAAGCAGATAGCGGTGTATATACTTCCCTGTTCAAACAGATACCGGTGTAGATATTTCCATGTTCATACAGATAGTGGTGTAGATATTTCCATGTTCATACAGATAGCGGTGTAGCTATTTCCATGTTCATACAGATAGCGGTGTGGATATTTCCATGTTCATAGAGATAGCGGTGTAGATATTTCCATGTTTATACAGCTGGCGGTGTAGATATTTCCATGTTTATACAGATAGCGGTGAAGATGTATGCATGGTTACACAGATAGCGGGGTAGATATTTTCATGTTCATCCAGATGGCTGTGTAGATATTTCCATGTTCATACAGATAGCGGTGTAGATATTTCCATGTTCATCCAGATGGCTGTGTAGATATATCCATGTTCATACAGATGGCGGTGAAGATATTTCCATGTTCATACAGATAACGGTGTAGATATTTCCATGTTTATACAGATAGCGGTGTAGATATTTCCATGTTCATACAGATAGCAGTGTAGCTATTTCCATGTTCATACAGATAGCGGGGTAGATATTTCCATGTTCATCCTGATGGCTGTTTACATATTTCCATGTTCATACAGATAGCGGTGTAGTTATTTCCATGTTCATACAGATAGCGGTGTAGATATTTCCATGTTCATCCAGATGGCTGTGTACATATATCGATGTTCATACAGATGGCGGTGAACATATTTCCATGTTCATACAGATGGCGTTGTACATATTTCCATGTTCATACAGATAGCCGTGTAGATATTGGCATGTTCATACCGATAGCGGTGCTGATACTTCCATGTTTATACAGGTAGCGGTGTACATATTTCTGTGTTTTTACAGGTAGCGGTGTAGATATTTCCATGTTCATACAGATAGCGGTGTAGATATTTTCATGTTTATACAGATAGCGGCGTAGATATCTCCTTCTTAATACAGACGGCAGTGTAGATATTTATATGTTCATACAGATGGCGGTGTAGATATTTCCATGTTTATAGAGATAGCGGTGTAGTTATTTCCATGTGCAAAGAGATAGCTGTGTAGATATTTCCATGTATATGCAGATAGCTGTGTAGATATTTCCATTTTCATGCAGATAGCGGTGTATATATTTCCATGTTCAAACAGATAGCGGTGTAGATATTTCCATGTTTATACAGATATCGATGAAGATGTATGCATGTCTACACAGATAGCAGTGTAGATATTTCCATGTTCATCCAGATGGCTGTGTAGATATATCCATGTTTATACAGATAGCGGTGTAGATATTTCCATGTTCATACAGATAGCGGTGTAGATATTTCCATGTTCATCCAGATGGCTGTGTAGATATATCCATGTTCATACAGATAGCGTTGTAGATATTTCCATGTTCATACAGATAGTGGTGTAGATATTTCCATGTTCATAAAGATAGCGGTGTAGCTATTTCCATGTTCATACAGATAGCGGTGTAGATATTTCCATGTTCAAGGAGATAGCGGTGTAGATATTTCCATGTTCATACAGATAGCTGTGCTGATATTTCCATATTTATACAGGTAGCGTGTAGATATTTCCATATTTATACAGATAGTGGTGTAGATATTTCCATGTTTATAGAGATAGCGGTGTAGATATTTCCATGTGTAAAGAGATAGCTGTGTAGATATTTCCATGTATATGCAGATATCTGTGTAGATATTTCCATTTTCATGCAGATAGCGGTGTAGATATTTCCATGTTCATACAGATGGCTGTGTAGATATATCTATGTTCTTACAGATGGCGGAGAAGATATTTCCATGTTCATACAGATAGCGGTGTAGATATTTCCATGTTCATACAGATAGCGGTGTAGATATTTCCATGTTCATACAGATAGCGGTGTAGATAATTCCATGTTCATACAGATAGCGGTGTAGATATTTCCATGTTCATCCAGATGGCTGTGTAGATATATCCATGTTCATACAGATGGCGGTGAAGATATTTCCATGTTCATACAGATAGCGGTGCAGATATTTCCATGTTCATACAGATAGCCGTGTAGATATTGCCATGTTTATACGGATAGCGGTGCTGATACTTCCATGTTTATACAGGTTGCGGTGTACATATTTCCATGTTTATACAGATAGCGGTGTGGATATTTCCATGTTCATACAGATAGCGGTGTAGATAATTCCATGTTCATTGAGATAGCGGTGTAGATATTTACATGTTCATACAGATAGCGGTGCTGATATTTCCATGTTTATACAGGTAGCGGTGTAGACATTTCCATGTTTATACAGATAGTGGTGTAGATATTTCCATGTTTATACACGTAGCGGTGTAGATATTTCCATGTTTATACAGATAGCGGTGTAGATATCTCCATCTTAATACAGATGGCGGTGTAGATATTTATATGTTTATTCACATGGCGGTGCAGATATTTCCAGGTTCATACAGATGGCGGTGTAGATATTTCCATGTTCATACAGATAGCGGTGTAGATATTTCCATTTGTAAAGAGATAGCTGTGTGGATATTCCCATGTATATGCAGATAGCTGTGTAGATATTTCCATTTTCAAGCAGATACCGGTGTATATACTTCCCTGTTCAAACAGATAGCGGTGTAGATATTTCCATGTTCATACAGATAGTGCTGTAGATATTTCCATGTTCATACAGATAGCGGTGTAGCTATTTCCATGTTCATACAGATAGCGGTGTGGATATTTCCATGTTCATAGAGATAGCGGTGTAGATATTTCCATGTTTATACAGGTAGCGGTGTAGGTATTTCCATGTTTATAGAGATAGCCGTGAAGATGTATGCATGTTTACACAGATAGCGGTGAGGATATTTTCATGTTCATCCAGATGGCTGTGTAGATATTTCCATGTTCATACAGATAGCGGTGTAGATATTTCCATGTTCATCCAGATGGCTGTGTAGATATATCCATGTTCATACAGATGGCGGTGAAGATATTTCCATGTTCATACAGATAGCGGTGTAGATATTTCCATGTTCATAGAGATAGCGGTGTAGATATTTCCATGTTCATACAGATAGCGGTGTATGTATATCCATGTTCCTACAGATAGCGGTGTAGATATTTCCATGTTCATCCTGATGGCTGTTTACATATTTCCATGTTCATACAGATAGCGTTGTAGTTATTTCCATGTTCATACAGATAGCGGTGTAGATATTTCCATGTTCATCCAGATGGCTGTGTACATATATCCATGTTCATACAGATGGCGGTGAACATATTTCCATGTTCATACAGATGGCGTTGTACATATTTCCATGTTCATACAGATAGCCGTGTAGATATTGGCATGTTCATACCGATAGCGGTGCTGATACTTCCATGTTTATACAGGTAGCGGTGTACATATTTCTGCGTTTTTACAGGTAGCGGTGTAGATATTTCCATGTTCATACAGATAGCGGTGTAGATATTTCCATGTTTATACAGATAGCGGCGTAGATATCTCCTTCTTAATACAGACGGCAGTGTAGATATTTATATGTTCATACAGATGGCGGTGCAGATATTTCCATTTTCATACAGATGGCGGTGTAGATATTTCCATGTTTATAGAGATAGCGGTGTAGTTATTTCCATGTGCAAAGAGATAGCTGTGTAGATATTTCCATGTATATGCAGATAGCTGTGTAGATATTTCCATTTTCATGCAGATAGCGGTGTATATATTTCCATGTTCAAACAGATAGCGGTGTAGATATTTCCATGTTTATACAGATATCGATGAAGATGTATGCATGTCTACACAGATAGCAGTGTAGATATTTCCATGTTCATACAGATGGCTGTGTAGATATATCCATGTTTATACAGATAGCGGTGTAGATATTTCCATGTTCATACAGATAGCGGTGTAGATATTTCCATGTTCATCCAGATGGCTGTGTAGATATATCCATGTTCATACAGATAGCGATGTAGATATTTCCATGTTCATACAGATAGTGGTGTAGATATTTCCATGTTCATAAAGATAGCGGTGTAGCTATTTCCATGTTCATACAGATAGCGGTGTAGATATTTCCATGTTCAAGGAGATAGCGGTGTAGATATTTCCATGTTCATACAGATAGCTGTGCTGATATTTCCATATTTATACAGGTAGCGTGTAGATACTTCCATATTTATACAGATAGTGGTGTAGATATTTCCATGTTTATAGAGATAGCGGTGTAGATATTTCCATGTGTAAAGAGATAGCTGTGTAGATATTTCCATGTATATGCAGATATCTGTGTAGATATTTCCATTTTCATGCAGATAGCGGTGTAGATTTTTCCATGTTCATACAGATGGCTGTGTAGATATATCTATGTTCTTACAGATGGCGGAGAAGATATTTCCATGTTCATACAGATAGCGGTGTAGATATTTCCATGTTCATACAGATAGCGGTGTAGATATTTCCATGTTCATACAGATAGCGGTGTAGATAATTCCATGTTCATACAGGTAGCGGTGTAGATATTTCCATGTTCATCCAGATGGCTGTGTAGATATATCCATGTTCATACAGATGGCGGTGAAGATATTTCCATGTTCATACAGATAGCGGTGCAGATATTTCCATGTTCATACAGATAGCCGTGTAGATATTGCCATGTTTATACGGATAGCGGTGCTGATACTTCCATGTTTATACAGGTTGCGGTGTACATATTTCCATGTTTATACAGATAGCGGTGTGGATATTTCCATGTTCATACAGATAGCGGTGTAGATAATTCCATGTTCATTGAGATAGCGGTGTAGATATTTACATGTTCATACAGATAGCGGTGCTGATATTTCCATGTTTATACAGGTAGCGGTGAGACATTTCCATGTTTATACAGATAGTGGTGTAGATATTTCCATGTTTATACAGATAGCGGTGTAGATATTTCCAAGTTTATACAGATAGCGGTGTAGATATCTCCATCTTAATACAGATGGCGGTGTAGATATTTATATGTTCATACAGATGGCGGTGCAGATATTTCCATGTTCATACAGATGGCGGTGTAGATATTTCCATGTTTATAGAGATAGTGGTGTAGTTATTTCCATGTGTAAAGAGATAGCTGTGTAGATTTTCCCATGTATATGCAGATAGCTGTGTAGATATTTCCATTTTCAAGCAGATAGCGGTGTATATACTTCCCTGTTCAAACAGACACCGGTGTAGATATTTCCATGTTCATACAGATAGTGGTGTAGATATTTCCATGTTCATACAGATAGCGGTGTAGCTATTTCCATGTTCATACAGATAGCGGTGTGGATATTTCCATGTTCATAGAGATAGCGGTGTAGATATTTCCATGTTTATACAGCTGGCGGTGTAGATATTTCCATGTTTATACAGATAGCGGTGAAGATGTATGCATGGTTACACAGATAGCGGTGTAGATATTTTCATGTTCATCCAGATGGCTGTGTAGATATTTCCATGTTCATACAGATAGCGGTGTAGATATTTCCATGTTCATCCAGATGGCTGTGTAGATATATCCATGTTCATACAGATGGCGGTGAAGATATTTCCATGTTCATACAGATAACGGTGTAGATATTTCCATGTTTATACAGATAGCGGTGTAGATATTTCCATGTTCATACAGATAGCAGTGTAGCTATTTCCATGTTCATACAGATAGCGGGGTAGATATTTCCATGTTCATCCTGATGGCTGTTTACATATTTCCATGTTCATACAGATAGCGGTGTAGTTATTTCCATGTTCATACAGATAGCGGTGTAGATATTTCCATGTTCATCCAGATGGCTGTGTACATATATCGATGTTCATACAGATGGCGGTGAACATATTTCCATGTTCATACAGATGGCGTTGTACATATTTCCATGTTCATACAGATAGCCGTGTAGATATTGGCATGTTCATACCGATAGCGGTGCTGATACTTCCATGTTTATACAGGTAGCGGTGTACATATTTCTGTGTTTTTACAGGTAGCGGTGTAGATATTTCCATGTTCATACAGATAGCGGTGTAGATATTTCCATGTTTATACAGATAGCGGCGTAGATATCTCCTTCTTAATACAGACGGCAGTGTAGATATTTATATGTTCATTCAGATGGCGGTGTAGATATTTCCATGTTTATAGAGATAGCGGTGTAGTTATTTCCATCTGCAAAGAGATAGCTGTGTAGATATTTCCATGTATATGCAGATAGCTGTGTAGATATTTCCATTTTCATGCAGATAGCGGTGTATATATTTCCATGTTCAAACAGATAGCGGTGTAGATATTTCCATGTTTATACAGATATCGATGAAGATGTATGCATGTCTACACAGATAGCAGTGTAGATATTTCCATGTTCATCCAGATGGTTGTGTAGATATATCCATGTTTATACAGATAGCGGTGTAGATATTTCCATGTTCATACAGATAGCGGTGTAGATATTTCCATGTTCATCCAGATGGCTGTGTAGATATATCCATGTTCATACAGATAGCGTTGTAGATATTTCCATGTTCATACAGATAGTGGTGTAGATATTTCCATGTTCATAAAGATAGCGGTGTAGCTATTTCCATGTTCATACAGATAGCGGTGTAGATATTTCCATGTTCAAGGAGATAGCGGTGTAGATATTTCCATGTTCATACAGATAGCTGTGCTGATATTTCCATATTTATACAGGTAGCGTGTAGATATTTCCATATTTATACAGATAGTGGTGTAGATATTTCCATGTTTATAGAGATAGCGGTGTAGATATTTCCATGTGTAAAGAGATAGCTGTGTAGATATTTCCATGTATATGCAGATATCTGTGTAGATATTTCCATTTTCATGCAGATAGCGGTGTAGATATTTCCATGTTCATACAGATGGCTGTGTAGATATATCTATGTTCTTACAGATGGCGGAGAAGATATTTCCATGTTCATACAGATAGCGGTGTAGATATTTCCATGTTCATACAGATAGCGGTGTAGATATTTCCATGTTCATACAGATAGCGGTGTAGATAATTCCATGTTCATACAGATAGCGGTGTAGATATTTCCATGTTCATCCAGATGGCTGTGTAGATATATCCATGTTCATACAGATGGCGGTGAAGATATTTCCATGTTCATACAGATAGCGGTGCAGATATTTCCATGTTCATACAGATAGCCGTGTAGATATTGCCATGTTTATACGGATAGCGGTGCTGATACTTCCATGTTTATACAGGTTGCGGTGTACATATTTCCATGTTTATACAGATAGCGGTGTGGATATTTCCATGTTCATACAGATAGCGGTGTAGATAATTCCATGTTCATTGAGATAGCGGTGTAGATATTTACATGTTCATACAGATAGCGGTGCTGATATTTCCATGTTTATACAGGTAGCGGTGTAGACATTTCCATGTTTATACAGATAGTGGTGTAGATATTTCCATGTTTATACAGATAGCGGTGTAGATATTTCCAAGTTTATACAGATAGCGGTGTAGATATCTCCATCTTAATACAGATGGCGGTGTAGATATTTATATGTTCATACAGATGGCGGTGCAGATATTTCCATGTTCATACAGATGGCGGTGTAGATATTTCCATGTTTATAGAGATAGTGGTGTAGTTATTTCCATGTGTAAAGAGATAGCTGTGTAGATTTTCCCATGTATATGCAGATAGCTGTGTAGATATTTCCATTTTCAAGCAGATAGCGGTGTATATACTTCCCTGTTCAAACAGATACCGGTGTAGATATTTTCATGTTCATACAGATAGTGGTGTAGATATTTCCATGTTCATACAGATAGCGGTGTAGCTATTTCCATGTTCATACAGATAGCGGTGTGGATATTTCCATGTTCATAGAGATAGCGGTGTAGATATTTCCATGTTTATACAGCTGGCGGTGTAGATATTTCCATGTTTATACAGATAGCGGTGAAGATGTATGCATGGTTACACAGATAGCGGTGTAGATATTTTCATGTTCATCCAGATGGCTGTGTAGATATTTCCATGTTCATACAGATAGCGGTGTAGATATTTCCATGTTCATCCAGATGGCTGTGTAGATATATCCATGTTCATACAGATGGCGGTGAAGATATTTCCATGTTCATACAGATAACGGTGTAGATATTTCCATGTTTATACAGATAGCGGTGTAGATATTTCCATGTTCATACAGATAGCAGTGTAGCTATTTCCATGTTCATACAGATAGCGGGGTAGATATTTCCATGTTCATCCAGATGGCTGTGTAGATATATCCATGTTCATACAGATGGCGGTGAAGATATTTCCATGTTCATACAGATAGCGGTGTAGATATTTCCATGTTCATACAGATAGCGGTGTAGATATTTCCATGTTCATACAGATAGCGGTGTAGCTATTTCCATGTTCATACAGATAGCGGTGTAGATATTTCCATGTTCATCCAGATGGCTGTGTAGCTATTTACATGTTCATACAGATAGCGATGATGATATTTCCATGTTTATACAGGTAGCAGTGTAGATATTTCCTTGTTTATACAGAAAGCGGCGTAGATATTTCCATGTTTTTACATATAGCGGTGTAGATATTTAGAAGTTTATACAGATAGCGGTGTAGATATCTCCATCTTAATACAGATGGCGGTGTAGATATTTATATGTTCATACAGATGTCGGTGCAGATATTTCCATGTTCATACAGATGGCGGTGTAGATATTTCCATGTTTATAGAGATAGCAGTGTAGTTATTTCCATGTGTAAAGAGATTGCTTTGCAGATAATTCCATGTATATGCAGACAGCTGTGTAGATATTGCCATGTTTATACCGATAGCGGTGCTGATACTTCCATGTTTATACAGGTAGCGGTGTACATATTTCCATGTTTATACAGATAGCGGTGTAGATATTTCCAAGTTTATACAGATAGCGGTGTAGATATCTCCATCTTAATACAGATGGCGGTGTAGATATTTATATGTTCATTCAGATGGCGGTGCAGATATTTCCATGTTCATACAGATGGCGGTATAGATATTTCCATGTTTATACAGATAGCGGTGTAGATATATCCTTCTTCATACAGTTGGCGGTGTAGATATTTATATGTTCATTCAGATGGCGGTGCGGATATTTCCATGTTCATACAGATGGCGGTGTAGATATTTCCATGTTTATAGAGATACCGGTGTAGTTATTTCCATGTGTAAAGAGATAGCTGTGTAGATATTTCCATGTATATGCAGATAGCTGTGTAGATATTTCCATTTTCATGCAGATAGCGGTGTAGATATTTCCATGTTCAAACAGATAGCGGTGTAGATATTTCCATGTTTATACACATAGCGGTGTAGATATTTCCATGTTTATACAGACAGCGGTGTAGATATTTCCGTGTTTATACAGATAGCGGTGTAGATATTTCCATGTTCATACAGATAGCGGTGTATGTATTTCCATGTTCATACAGATAGCTGTGTAGATATTTCCATTTTCATGCAGATAGCGGTGTATATATTTCCGTGTTCAAACAGTTAGCAGTTTAGATATTTCCATGTTCATAAAGATAGCGGTGTAGATATTTCCATGTTTATACAGATAGCGGTGAAGATGTATGCATGTTTACACAGATAGCGGTGTAGATATTTCCATGTTCATCCAGATGGCTGTATAGATACATCCATGTTAATACAGATGGCGGTGAAGATATTTCCATGTTCATACAGATAGTGGTGTAGATATTTCCATGTTCATACAGATAGCGGTGAAGCTATTTCCATGTTCATACAGATAGCGGTGTAGATATTTCCATGTTCTTAGAGATAGCGGTGTAGATATTTACATGTTCATACAGATAGCGGTGCTGATATTTCCATGTTTATACAGGTAGCGGTGTAGATATTTCCATGTTCATCCAGATGGCTGTGTAGATATATCCATGTTCATACAGATGGCGGTGAAGATATTTCCATGTTCATACAGATAGCCGTGTAGATATTGCCATGTTCATACCGATAGCGGTGTACATATTTCCGTGTTTATACAGATAGCGGTGTAGATATTTCCATGTTGATACAGATAGCGGTGTAGATATTTCCATGTTTATACAGATAGCGGTGTAGATATTTCCATGTTTATACAGATAGCGGTGTTGATATCTCCTTCTTCATACAGATGGCGGTGTAGATATTTATATGTTCATACAGATGGCGGTGCAGATATTTCCATGTTCATACAGATGGTGGTGTAGATATTTCCATGTTTATAGAGATAGCGGTGTAGTTATTTCCATGTGTAAAGAGATAGCTGTGTAAATATTTCCATGTATATGCAGATAGCTGGGTAGATATTTCCATTTTCATGCAGATAGCGGTGTAGATACTTCCATGTTCAAACAGGTAGCAGGGTAGATATTTCCATGTTCGTACAGATAGCGGTGTAGATATTTCCATGTTTATACAGATAGCGGTGAAGATGTATGCATGTTTACACAGATAGCGGTGTAGGTGTTTCCATGTTCATACAGATAGCGGTGTAGATATTTCCATGTTTATCCAGATGGCTGTGTAGATATATCCATGTTCATACAGATGGCGGTGAAGATATTTCCATGTTCATACAGATAGCGGTGAAGATATTTCCATGTTCATACAGATAGCGGTGTAGATATTTCCATGTTCATACAGATGGCTGTGTAGATATATCCATGTTCCTACAGATGGTGGTGAAGATATTTCCATGTTCATACAGATGGCGGTGTAGATATTTCCATGTTCATACAGATAGCGGTGCTGATATTTCCATGTTTTTACATGTAGCGGTGTAGATATTTCCATGTTTTTACAGATAGCGGTGTAGATATTTCCATGTTTATACACATAGCGGTGTAGATATTTCCGTGTTTATGCATATAGTGGTGTAGATATCTCCAACTTAATACAGATGGCGGTGTAGATATTTATATGTTCATACAGATGGCGGTGCAGGTATTTCCATGTTCATACAGATGGCGGTGTAGATATTTCCATGTTCATACAGATAGCGGTGTTTTTTTTTCCATGTGTAAAGAGATAGCTGTGTAGATATTTCCATGTATAAGCAGATAGCTGTGTAGATATTTCCATTTTCATGCAGATAGCGGTGTATATATTTCCCTGTTCAAACAGTTAGCGGTGTAGATATTTCTATGTTCATAAAGATAGCGGTGTAGATATTTCCATGTTTTTACAGATATCGGTGAAGGTGTATGCATGTTTACACAGATAGCGGTGCAGATATTTCCATGTTCATCCAGATGGCTGTGTAGATATATCCATGTTCATGCAGATAGCGGTGTAGATATTTCCATGTTCATACAGATAGCGGTGCAGATATTTCCATGTTCATCCAGATGGCTGTGTAGATATATCCATGTTCATACAGATGGCGGTGAAGGTATTTCCATGTTCATACTGATAGCGTTGTAGATATTTCCATGTTCATACAGATAGCGGTGTAGATATTTCCATGTTCATACAGATAGCGGTGTAAGTATTTCCATGTTCATACAGATAGCGTTGTAGATATTTCCATTTTTAAGCAGATAGCGGTGTATATATTTCCCTGTTCAAACAGTTAGCGGTGTAGATAATTCCATGTTCATAAAGATAGCGGTGTAGATATTTCCATGTTTATACAGATAGCGGTGAAGTTGTATGCATGTTTACACAGATAGCGGTGTAGGTATTTCCACGTTCATCCAGATGGCTGTGTAGATATATCCATGTTCATACAGATGGCGGTGAAGTTATTTCCATGTTCATACAGATAGCGTGGTAGATATTTCCATGTTCATACAGATAGTGGTGTAGATATTTCCATGTTCATACAGATAGCGGTGTAGATATTTCCATGTTCATACAGATAGCGGTGTATATATTTCCATGTTCATACAGATAGCGGTGTAGATATTTCCATGTTCATCCAGATGGCTGTGTAGATATTCCCATGTTCATACAGATAGCGGTGTAGATATTTCCATGTTCATACAGATAGCGGTGTAGATATTTCCATATTCATCCAGATGGCTGTGTAGATATATCCATGTTCATACAGATGGCGGTGAAGACATTTCCATGTTCATACAGATAGCAGTGTAGATATTTCCATGTTCATACAGATAGCCGTGAAGATATCGACATGTTCATACCGATAGCGGTGCTGATACTTCCATGTTTATACAGGTAGCGGTGAACATATTTCCGTGTTTATACAGATAGCGGTGTAGATATTTCCATGTTAATACAGATAGCGGTGTAGATATTTCCATGTTTATACAGATAGCGGTGTGGATATCTCCTTCTTAATACAGATGGCGGTGTAGATATTTCCATGTTCATACAGATGGCGGTGTAGATATTTCCATGTTTATACAGATAGCGGTGAAGATGTATGCATGTTTACACAGATAGCGGTGTAGTTATTTCCATGTTCATCCAGATGGCTGTGTAGATATATCCATGTTCATACAGATGGCAGTGAAGATATTTCCATGTTCATACAGATAGCGGTGTAGATATTTCCATGTTCATACAGATAGCGGTGTAGATATTTCCATGTTCATACAGATAGCGGTGTATGTATTTCCACGTTCATACATATAGCGGTGTAGATATTTCCATGTTCATCCAGATGGCTGTGTAGATATTTCCATGTTCATGCAGATAGCGGTGTAGATATTTCCATGTTCATACAGATAGCCGTGTAGATATTGCCATGTTCATACCGATAGCGTTGTACATATTTCCGTGTTTATACAGATAGCGGTATAGATATTTCCATGTTGATACAGATAGCGGTGTAGATATTTCCATGTTTATACAGATAGCGGTGTAGATATTTCCATGTTTATACAGATAGCGGTGTAGATATCTCCTTCTTCATACAGATGGCGGTGTAGATATTTATATGTTCATACAGATGGCGGTGCAGATATTTCCATGTTCATACAGATGGTGGTGTAGATATTTCCATGTTTATAGAGATAGCGGTGTAGTTATTTCCATGTGTAAAGAGATAGCTGTGTAGATATTTCCATGTATATGCAGATAGCTGGCTAGATATTTCCATTTTCATGCAGATAGCGGTGTAGATACTTCCATGTTCAAACTGGTAGCGGTGTAGATATTTCCATGTTCGTACAGATAGCGGTGTAGATATTTCCATGTTTATACAGATAGCGGTGAAGATGTATGCATGTTTACACAGATAGCGGTGTAGATGTTTCCATGTTCATACTGATAGCGGTGTAGATATTTCCATGTATATCCAGATGGCTGTGTAGATATATCCATGTTCATACAGATGGCGGTGAAGATATTTCCATTTTCATACAGATAGCGGTGTAATTATTTCCATGTTTATCCAGATGGCTGTGTAGATATATCCATGTTCATGCAGATAGCGGTGAAGATATTTCCATGTTCATACAGATAGCGGTGTAGATATTTCCATGTTCATACAGATGGCTGTGTAGATATATCCATGTTCCTACAGATGGCCGTGAAGATATTTCCATGTTCATACAGATGGCGGTGTAGATATTTCCATGTTCATACAGATAGCGGTGCTGATATTTCCATGTTTATACATGTAGCGGTGTAGATATTTCCATGTTTTTACAGATAGCGGTGTAGATATTTCCATGTTTATACACGTTGCGGTGTAGATATTTCCATGTTTATACAGATAGCGGTGTAGATATTTCCATGTTTATGCAGATAGTGGTGTAGATATCTCCAACTTAATACAGATGGCGGTGTAGATATTTATATGTTAATACAGATGGCGGTGCAGGTATTTCCATATTCATACAGATGGCGGTGTAGATATTTCCATGTTCATACAGATAGCGGTGCTGATATTTCCATGTTTATACAGGTAGCGGTGAACATATTTCCGTGTTTATACAGATAGCGGTGTAGATATTTCCATTTTTATAGAGATAGCGGTGTAGTTATTTCCATGTGCAAAGAGATAGCTGTGTAGATATTTCCATTTATATGCAGATAGTTGTGTAGATATTTCCATTTTCATGCAGATAGCGGTGTAGATATTTCCATGTTCAAACAGATAGCGGTGTAGATATTTCCATGTTCATACAGATAGTGGTGTAGATATTTCCATGTTTATACAGAGAGCGGTGAAGATGTATGCATGTTTACACAGATAGCGGTGTAGATATTTCCATGTTCATACAGATAGCGGTGTAGATATTTCCATGTTCATCCAGACGGCTGTGTAGACATATCCATGTTCATACAGATGGCGGTGTAGATATTTCCATGTTCATACAGATAGCGGTGTAGATATTTCCATGTTCATACAGATAGCGGTGTAGATATTTCCATGTTCATACAGATGGCTGTGTAGATATATCCATGTTCCTACAGATGGCGGTGAAGATATTTCCATGTTCATACAGATGGCGGTGTAGATATTTCCATGTTCATACAGATAGCGGGGCTGATATTTCCATGTTTGTACATGTAGCGGTGTAGATATTTCCATGTTTATACAGATAGCAGTGTAGATATTTCCATGTTTATACACATAGCGGTGTAGATATTTCCATGTTCATACAGATAGCGGTGTATGTATTTCCATGTTCATACAGATAGTGGTGTAGATATTTCCATTTTCATGCAGATAGCGGTGTATATAGTTCCCTGTTCAAACAGTTAGCGTTGTAGATATTTCCATGTTCATAAAGATAGCGGTGTAGATATTTCCATGTTTATACAGATAGCGGTGAAGTTGTATGCATGTTTTCACAGATAGCGGTGTAGATATTTCCACGTTCATCCAGATGGCTGTGTAGATATATCCATGTTCATACAGATGGCGGTGAAGTTATTTCCATGTTCATACAGATAGCGGTGTAGATATTTCCATGTTCATACAGATAGTGGTGTAGATATTTCCATGTTCATACAGATAGCGGTGTAGATATTTCCATGTTCATACAGATAGCGGTGTATGTATTCCCATGTTCATACAGATAGCGGTGTAGATATTTCCATGTTCATACAGATAGCGGTGTAGATATTTCCATATTCATCCAGATGGCTGTGTAGATATATCCATGTTCATACAGATGGCGGTGAAGACATTTCCATGTTCATACAGATATCGGTGTAGATATTTCCATGTTTATGCATATAGTGGTGTAGATATCTCCAACTTAATACAGATGGCGGTGTAGATATTTATATGTTCATACAGATGGCGGTGCAGATATTTCCATGTTCATACAGATGGTGGTGTAGATATTTCCATGTTTATAGAGATAGCGGTGTAGATATTAACATGTTTATACATGTAGCGGTGTAGATATTTCCATGTTTATACAGATAGCGGTGTAGATATTTCCATGTTCATACAGATTGTGGTGTAGATATTTCCATGTTTATACAGAGAGCGGTGAAGATGTATGCATGTTTACACAGATAGCGGTGTAGATATTTCCATGTTCATACAGATAGCGGTGTAGATATTTCCATGTTCATCCAGACGGCTGTGTAGACATATCCATGTTCATACAGATGGCGGTGAAGATATTTCCATGTTCATACAGATGGCTGTGTAGATATATCCATGGTCATACAGATGGCGGTGACGATATTTCCATGTTCATACAGATGGCGGTGTAGATATTTCCATGTTCCTACAGATAGCGGTGCTGATATTTCCATGTTTATACAGGTATCGGTGTATATATTTCCATGTTTATACAGATAGCGGTGTAGATATTTCCATGTTTATACAGATAGCGGTGTAGATATTTCCATGTTTATACAGATAGCGGTGTAGATATCTCCATCTTAATACAGATGGCGGTGTAGATATTTCCATGTTCATACGGATGGCGGTGAAGATATTTCCATGTTCATACAGATGGCGGTGTAGAAATTTCCATGTCCATACTGATAGCGGTGCTGATATTTCCATGTTTATACAGGTAGCGGTGTAGATATTTCCATGTTTATACAGATAGCGGTGTAGATATTTCCATGTTTATACACATAGCGGTGTAGATATTTCCATGTTTATACAGATAGCGGTGTAGATATTTCCATGTTTATGCAGATAGTTGTGTAGATATCTCCATTTTAATACAGATGGCGGTGTAGATATTTAAATGTTCATTCAGATGGCTGTATAGACATATCCATGTTCATACAGATGGCGGTGAAGATATTTCCATGTTCATACAGATAGCGGTGTAGATATTTCCATGTTCATACAGATAGCGGTGTAGATATTTCCATGTTCATACAGATGGCTGTGTAGATATATCCATGTTCCTACAGATGGCGGTGAAGATATTTCCATGTTCATACAGATGGCGGTGTAGATATTTCCATGTTCATACAGATAGCGGGGCTGATATTTCCATGTTTGTACATGTAGCGGTGTAGATATTTCCATGTTTATACAGATAGCGGTGTAGATATTTCCATGTTTATACACATAGCGGTGTAGATATTTCCATGTTCATACAGATAGCGGTGTATGTATTTCCATGTTCATACAGATAGTGGTGTAGATATTTCCATTTTCATGCAGATAGCGGTGTATATAGTTCCCTGTTCAAACAGTTAGCGTTGTAGATATTTCCATGTTCATAAAGATAGCGGTGTAGATATTTCCATGTTTATACAGATAGCGGTGAAGTTGTATGCATGTTTTCACAGATAGCGGTGTAGATATTTCCACGTTCATCCAGATGGCTGTGTAGATATATCCATGTTCATACAGATGGCGGTGAAGATATTTCCATGTTCATACAGATAGCGTTGTAGATATCTCCATCTTAATACAGATGGCGGTGTAGATATTTATATGTTCATACAGATGGCGGTGCAGATATTTCCATGTTCATACGGATGGCGGTGAAGATATTTCCATGTTCATACAGATGGCGGTGTAGAAACTTCCATGTTCATACTGATAGCGGTGCTGATATTTCCATGTTTATACAGGTAGCGGTGTAGATATTTCCATGTTTATACAGGTAGCAGTGTAGATATTTCCGTGTTTATACACATTGCGGTGTAGATATTTCCATGTCTATACAGATAGCGGTGTAGATATTTCCATGTTTATGCAGATAGTGGTGTAGATATCTCCATCTTAATACAGATGGCGGTGTAGATATTTAAATGTTCATACAGATGGCAGTGCAGATATTTCCATGTTCATACAGATGGTGGTGTAGATATTTCCATGTTCGTACAGATAGCGGTGTAGTTATTTCCATGTGTAAAGAGATAGCTCTGTAGATATTTCCATGTATAAGCAGATAGCTGTGTAGATATTTCCGTTTTCATGCAGATAGCGGTGTATATATTTCCCTGTTCAAACATTTAGTGGTGTAGATATTTCCATGTTGATACAGATAGCGGTGTAGATATTTCCTTGTTTACACAGATAGCGGTGAAGATGTATGCATGTTTACACAGATAGCGGTGTAGATATTTCCATTTTCATCCAAATGGCTGTGTAGATATACCCATGTTCATACAGATAGAGGTGTAGATATTTCCATGTTCATACAGATAGCGGTGCAGATATTTCCATGTTCATCCAGATGGCTGTGTAGATATATCCATGTTCATACTGATGGCGGTGAAGATATTTCAGTGTTCATACAGATAGCGGTGTAGATATTTCCATGTTCATACAGATAGCGGTGTAGATATGTCCATGTTCATACAGATAGGGGTGTATGTATTTCCATGTTCATACAGATAGTGGTGTAGATATTTCCATTTTCATGCAGATAGCGGTGTATATATTTCCCTGTTCAAACAGTTAGCGGTGTAGATATTTCCATGTTCATAAAGATAGCGGTGTAGATATTTCCATGTTTATACAGATAGCGGTGAAGATCTATGCATGTTTTCACAGATATCGGTGTAGATATTTCCATGTTCATCCACATGGCTGTGTAGATATATCCATGTTCATACAGATGGCGGTGAAGATATTTCCATGTTCATACAGATAGCGGTGTAGATATTTCCATGTTCATACAGATAGCGGTGTAGATATTGCCATGTTCATCCAGATGGCTGTGTAGATATATCCATGTTCATACAGATGGCGGTGAAGATATTTCCATGTTCATACAGATGGCGTTGTAGATATTTCCATGTTCATACAGATAGCCGTGTGGATATTGCCATGTTCATACCGATAGCGGTGCTGATCCTTCCATGTTTATACAGGTAGCGGTGTACATATTTCCGTGTTTATACAGGTAACGGTGTAGATATTTCCATGTTCATACAGATAGCGGTGTATGTATTTCCATGTTCATACAGATAGCGGTGTAGATATTTCCATGTTCATCCTGATGGCAGTGTAGATATTTCCATATTCATCCTGATGGCTGTGTAGATATTTCCATGTTCATACAGATAGCGGTGTAAATATTTCCATGTTCATACAGATAGCGGTGCAGATATTTCCATTTTCATCCAGATGGCTGTGTAGATATATCCATGTTCATACAGATGGCGGTGAAGATATTTCCATGTTCATACAGATGGCGTTGTAGATATTTCCATGTTCATACAGATAGCCGTGTAGATATTGCCATGTTCATACCGATAGCGGTGCTGATACTTCCATGTTTATACAGGTAGCGGTGTACATATTTCCGTGTTTATACAGGTAACGGTGTAGATATTTCCATGTTCATACAGATAGCGGTGTAGATATTTCCATGTTTATACAGATAGCGGTGTAGATATCTCCTTCCTAAAACAGATGGCAGCGTAGATATTTATATGTTCATACAGATGGCGGTGCAGATATTTCCATGTTCATACAGATGGTGGTGTAGATATTTCCATGTTTATAGAGATAGCGGTGTAGTTATTTCCATGTGTAAAGAGATAGCTGTGTAGATATTTCCATGTATATGCAGATAGCTGTGTAGATATTTCCATTTTCATGCAGATAGCGGTGTAGATATTTCCATGTTCAAACAGATAGCGGTGTAGATATTTCCATGTTCATACAGATAGCGGTGTGGATATTTCCATGTTTATACAGATAGCGGTGAAGATGTATGCATGTTTACACAGATAGAGGTGTAGATATTTCCATGTTCATACAGATAGCGGTGTAGAAATTTCCATGTTCATCCAGACGGCTGTGTAGACATATCCATGTTCATACAGATGGCGGTGAAGGTATTTCCATGTTCATACAGATGGCTGTGAAGATATATCCATGTTCATAAAGATGATGGTGAAGATTTCTCCATGTTCATACAGATAGCTGTGCTGATATTTCCATGTTTATACAGGGAGCAGTGTAGATATTTCCATGTTTATGCAGATAGCGGTGTAAATATTTCCATGTTTATACACATAGCGGTGTAGATATTTCCATGTTTATACAGATAGCGGTGTAGATTTCTCCATCTTAATAGAGATGGCGGTGTAGATATTTATATGTTCATACAGATGGCGGTGCAGATTTTTCCATGTTCATACAGATGGCGGTGAAGATATTTCCATATTCATACAGATGGCGTTGTAGATACTTCCATGTTCATACTGATAGCGGTGCTGATATTTCCATGTTCATACAGATAGCGGTGTAGCTATTTCCATGTTCATACAGATAGCGGTGTAGATATTTCCATGTTCATAGAGATAGCGGTGTAGATATTTACATGTTCAAACAGATAGCGGTGCTGATATTTCCATGTTTATACAGGTAGCGGTGTAGATATTTCCATGTTTATACAGATAGTGGTGTAGATATTTCCATGTTTATACAGATTGCGGTGTAGATATTTCCAAGTTCATACAGATAGCGGTGTGGATATTTCCATGTTCATAGAGATAGCGGTGTAGATATTTCCATGTTCATACAAATAGCGGTGCTGATATTTCCATGTTTATACAGGTAGCGGTGTAGATATTTCCATGTTTATACAGATAGTGGTGAAGATGTATGCATGTTTACACATATAGCGGTGTAGATATTTTCATGTTCATCCAGATGGCTGTGTAGATATTTCCATGTTCATACAGATAGCGGTGTAGATATTTGCATGTTCATCCAGATGGCTGTGTAGATATATCCATGTTCATACAGATGGCAGTGAATATATTTCCATGTTCATACAGATAGCGGTGTAGATATTTCCATGTTCATACAGATAGCGGTGTAGATATTTCCGTGTTCATACCGATAGCGGTGCTGATATTTCCATGTTTATACAGGTAGCGGTGTAGATATTTCCATGTTTATACAGATAGCGGTGTAGATATTTCCATGTTCATACAGATAGCGGTGTAGATATTTCCATGTTCATACAGATAGCCGTGTAGATATCGCCATGTTCATACCGATAGCGGTGCTGATACTTCCATGTTAATACAGGTAGTGGTGAACATATTTTCGTGTTTATACAGATAGCGGTGTAGATATTTACATGTTAATACAGATAGCGGTGTAGATATTTCCATGTTTATACAGATAGCGGTGTAGATATCTCCTTCTTAATACAGATTGCGGTGTAGATATTTCCATGTTCATACAGATGGCGGTGTAGATATTTCCATGTTTATACAGATAGCGGTGAAGATGTATGCATGTTTACACAGATAGCGGTGTAGTTATTTCCATGTTCATCCAGATGGCTGTGTAGATATATCCATGTTCATAAAGATGTCGGTGAAGATATTTCCATGTTCATACAGATAGCGGTGTAGATATTTCCATGTTCATACAGATAGCGGTGTAGATATTTCCATGTTCATACAGATAGCGGTGTATGTATTTCCATGTTCATACATATAGCGGTGTAGATATTTCCATGTTCATACAGATGGCTGTGTAGATATTTCCATGTTCATGCAGATAGCGGTGTAGATATTTCCATGTTCATACAGATAGCGGTGTAGATATTTCCATGTTCATCCAGATGGCTGTGTAGATATATCCATGTTCCTACAGATGGCGGTGAAGATATTTCCATGTTCATACAGATAGCGGTGTAGATATTTCCATGTTCATACAGATAGCCGTGTAGATATTGCCATGTTCATAACGATAGCGGTGTACATATTTCCGTGTTTATACAGATAGCGGTGTAGATATTTCCATGTTGATACAGATAGCGGTGTAGATATTTCCATGTTTATACAGATAGCGATGTAGATATTTCCATGTTTATACAGATAGCGGTGTAGATATCTCCTTCTTCATACAGATCTCGGTGTAGATATTTATATGTTCATACAGATGGCGGTGCAGATATTTCCATGTTCATACAGATGGTGGTGTAGATATTTCCATGTTTATAGAGATAGCGGTGTAGTTATTTCCATGTGTAAAGAAATAGCTGTGTAGATATTTCCATGTATATGCAGATAGCTGTGTAGATATTTGCATGTTCATACAGATAGCGGTGTAGATACTTCCATGTTAAAACAGGTAGCGGTGTAGTTATTTCCATGTTCGTACAGATAGCGGTGTAGATATTTCCATGTTTATACAGATAGCGGTGAAGATGTATGCATGTTTACACAGATAGCGGTGTAGATGTTTCCATGTTCATACTGATAGCGGTGTAGATATTTCCATGTTTATCCAGATGGCTGTGTAGTTATATCCATGTTCATACAGATGGCGGTGAAGATATTTCCATGTCTATACAGATAGCGGTGTAGATATTTCCATGTTTATGCAGATAGTTGTGTAGATATCTCCATCTTAATACAAATGGCGGTGTAGATATTTAAATGTTCATTCAGATGGCTGTGTAGACATATCCATGTTCATACAGATGGCGGTGAAGATATTTCCATGTTCATACAGATAGCGGTGTAGATATTTCCACGTTCAAACAGATAGCGGTGTAGATATTTCCATGTTCATACAGATGGCTGTGTAGATATATCCATGTTCCTACAGATGGCGGTGAAGATATTTCCATGTTCATACAGATGGCGGTGTAGATATTTCCATGTTCATACAGATAGCGGTGCTGATATTTCCATGTTTATACAGATGGCTGTGTAGATATATCCAAGTTCATACAGATAGCGGTGAAGATATTTCCATGTTCATAAAGATGGCGGTGTAGATATTTCCATGTTCATACCGATAGCGGTGCTGATATTTCCATGTTTATACAGGTAGCGGTGTAGATATTTCCATGTTTATACAGATAGCGGTGTAGATATTTCCGTGTTTATACAGATAGCGGTGAAGATATTTCCATGTTCATACAGATAGCGGTGTATGTATTTCCATGTTCATACAGATAGCGGTGTAGATATTTCCATTTTCATGCAGATAGCGGTGTATATATTTCCGTGTTCAAACAGTTAGCGGTTTAGATATTTCCATGTTCATAAAGATAGCGGTGTAGATATTTCCATGTTTATACAGATAGCGGTGAAGATGTATTCATGTTTACATGGATAGCGGTGTAGATATTTCCATGTTCATCCAGATGGCTGTTTAGATATATCCATGTTCATACAGATGGCGGTGAAGATATTTCCATGCTCATACAGATAGTGGTGTAGATATTTCCATGTTCATACAGATAGCGGTGTAGCTATTTCCATGTTCATACAGATAGCGGTGTAGATATTTCCATGTTCATAGAGATAGCGGTGTAGATATTTCCATGTTCATAGAGATAGCGGTGTAGATATTTACATGTTCATACAGATAGCGGTGCTGATATTTCCATGTTCATCCAGATGGCTGTGTAGATATATCCATGTTCATACAGATGGCGGTGAAGGTATTTCCATGTTCATGCAGATAGCGGTGTAGATATCTCCATCTTAATACAGATGGCGGTGTAGATATTTATATGTTCATACAGATGGCGGTGCAGATATTACCATGTTCATACGGATGGCGGTGAATATATTTCCATGTTCATACAGATGGCGGTGTAGAAACTTCCATGTTCATACTGATAGCGGTGCTGATATTTCCATGTTTATACAGGTAGCAGTGTAGATATTTCCATGTTTATGCAGATAGTGGTGTAGATATCTCCATCTTAATACAGATGGCGGTGTAGATATTTAAATGTTCATACAGATGGCAGTGCAGATATTTTCATGTTCATACGGATGGCGGTGTAGATATTTCCATGTTCGTACAGATAGCGGTGTAGTTATTTCCATGTGTAAAGAGATAGCTGTGTAGATATTTCCATGTACAAGCAGATAGCTGTGTAGATATTTCCGTTTTCATGCAGATAGCGGTGTATATATTTCCCTGTTCAAACAGTTAGTGGTGTAGATATTTCCATGTTCATAAAGATAGCGGTGTAGATATTTCCATGTTTATAAAGATAGCGGTGAAGATGTATGCATGTTTACACAGATAGCGGTGTAGATATTTCCATGTTCATCCAGATGGCTGTGTAGATATATCCATGTTCATACAGATAGAGGTGTAGATATTTCCATGTTCATACAGATAGCGGTGTAGATATTTCCATATTCATCCAGATGGCTGTGTAGATATATCCATGTTCATACTGATGGCGGTGAAGATATTTCAATGTTCATACAGATAGCGGTGTAGATATTTCCATGTTCATACAGATAGCGGTGTAGATATTTCCATGTTCATACAGATAGGGGTGTATGTATTTCCATGTTCATACAGATAGTGGTGTAGATATTTCCATTTTCATGCAGATAGCGGTGTATATATTTCCCTGTTCAAACAGTTAGCGGTGTAGATATTTCCATGTTCATAAAGATAGCGGTGTAGATATTTCCATGTTTCTACAGATAGCGGTGAAGATGTATGCATGTTTACACAGATAGAGGTGTAGATATTTCCATGTTCATACAGATAGCGGTGTAGATATTTCCATGTTCATCCAGACGGCTGTGTAGACATATCCATGTTCATAAAGATGGCGGTGAAGATATTTCCATGTTCATACAGATGGCTGTGTAGATATATCCATGTTCATACAGATGACGGTGAAGATTTTTCCATGTTCATACAGATGGCGGTGAAGATATTTCCATGTTCATACAGATAGCGGTGCTGATATTTCCATGTTTATACAGGTAGCAGTGTAGATATTTCCATGTTTATGCAGATAGCGGTGTAGATATTTCCATGTTTATACACATAGCGGTGTAGATATTTCCATGTTTATACAGATAGCGGTGTAGATATCTCCATCTTAATACAGATGGCGGTGTAGATATTTATATGTTCATACAGATGGCGGTGCAGATATTTCCATGTTCATACAGATGGCGGTGAAGATATTTCCATGTTCATACAGATGGCGGTGTAGATATTTCCATGTTCATACTGATAGCGGTGCTGATATTTCCATGTTTATACAGGTAGCGATGTAGATATTTCCATGTTTATACAGATAGCGGTGTAGTTATTTCCATGTTTATAGACATAGCGGTGTAGATATTTCCATGTTTATACAGATAGCGGTGTAGATATCTCCATCTTAATACAGATGGCGGTGTAGGTATTTATATGTTTATTCAGATGGCGGTGCAGATATTTCCATGTTCATACAGATGGCGGTGTAGATATTTCCATGTTCATACAGATAGCGGTGTAGATATTTCCATATTCATCCCGATGTCTGTGTAGATATATCCATGTTCATACAGATGGCGGTGAAGACATTTCCATGTTCATATAGATAGCGGTGTAGATATTTCCATGTTCATACAGATAGCCGTGTAGATATTGCCATGTTAATACCGATAGCGGTGCTGATACTTCCATGTTATTACAGGTAGCGGTGAACATATTTCCGTGTTTATACAGATAGCGGTGTAGATATTTCCATGTTAATACAGATAGCGGTGTAGATATTTCCATGTTTATAGAGATAGCGGTGTAGTTATTTCCATGTGCAAAGAGATAGCTGTGTAGATATTTCCATTTATATGCAGATAGTTGTGTAGATATTTCCATTTTCATGCAGATAGCGGTGTAGATATTTCCATGTTCAAACAGATAGCGGTGTAGATATTTCCATGTTCATACAGATAGCGGTGTAGATATTTCCATGTTTATACAGATAGCGGTGAAGATGTATGCATGTTTACACAGATAGCGGTGTAGATATTTCCATGTTCATACAGATAGCGGTGTAGATATTTCCATGTTCATCCAGACGGCTGTGTAGACATATCCATGTTCATACAGATGGCAGTGAAGATATTTCCATGTTCATACAGATGGCTGTGTAGATATATCCATGTTCATACAGATGGCGGTGACGATATTTCCATGTTCATACAGATGGCGGTTTAGATATTTCCATGTTCATACAGACAGCGGTGCTGATATTTCCATGTTTATACAGGTATCGGTGTATATATTACCATGTTTATACAGATAGCGGTGTAGATATTTCCATGTTTATACAGATAGCGGTGTAGATATTTCCATGTTTATACAGATAGCGGTGTAGATATCTCCATCTTAATACAGATGGCGGTGTAGATGTTTATATGTTCATACAGATGGCGGTGCAGATATTTCCATGTTCACACGGATGGCGGTGAAGATATTTCCTTGTTCATACAGATGGCGGTGTAGAAACTTCCATCTTCATACTGATAGCGGTGCTGATATTTCCATGTTCATACAGGTAGTGGTGTAGATATTTCCATGTTTATACAGATAGCGGTGTAGATATTTCCATGTTTATACACATAGCGGTGTAGATATTTCCATGTTTATACAGATAGCGGTGTAGATATATCCATGTTTATGCAGATAGTTGTGTAGATATCTCCATCTTAATACAGATGGCGGTGTAGATATTTAAATGTTCATTCAGATGGCTGTGTAGACATATCCATGTTCATACAGATGGCGGTGAAGATATTTCCATGTTCATACAGATAGCGGTGTAGATATTTCCATGTTCATACAGATGGCTGTGTAGATATATCCATGTTCCTACAGATGGCGGTGAAGATATTTCCATGTTCATACAGATGGCGGTGTAGATATTTCCATGTTCATACTGATAGCGGGGCTGATATTTCCATGTTTGTACATGTAGCGGTGTAGATATTTCCATGTTTATACAGATAGCGGTGTAGATATTTCCATGTTTATACACATAGCGGTGTAGATATTTCCATGTTCACACAGATAGCGGTGTATGTATTTCCATGTTCATACCGATAGCGGTGTAGATATTTCCATTTTCTTGCAGATAGCGGTGTGTATAGTTCCCTGTTCAAACAGTTAGCGGTGTAGATATTTCCATGTTCATAAAGATAGCGGTGTAGATAATTCCATGTTTATACAGATAGCGGTGAAGTTGTATGCATGTTTACACAGATAGCGGTGTAGATATTTCCACGTTCATCCAGATGGCTGTGTAGATATACCCATGTTCATACAGACGGCGGTGAAGATATTTCCATGTTCATATAGATGGCGTTGTAGATATTTCCATGTTCATACAGATAGCCGTGTAGATATTGCCATGTTCATACCGATAGCGGTGCTGATCCTTCCATGTTTATACAGGTAGCGGTGAACATATTTCCGTGTTTATACAGGTAACGGTGTAGATATTTCCATGTTCATACAGATAGCGGTGTATGTATTTCCATGTTCATACAGATAGCAGTGTAGATATTTCCATGTTCATCCTGATGGCTATGTAGATATTTCCATGTTCATACAGATAGCGTTGTAGATATTTCCATGTTCATACAGATAGCCGTGTAGATATTGCCATGTTCATACCGATATCGGTGCTGATACTTCCATGTTTATACAGGTAGCGTTGTACATATTTCCGTGTTTATACAGGTAACGGTGTAGATATTTCCATGTTCATACAGATAGCTGTGTAGATATTTCCATGTTTATACAGATAGCGGTGTAGATATCTCCTTCTTAATACAGATGGCGGTGTAGATATTTATATGTTCATACAGATGGCAGTGCAGATATTTCCATGTTCATACAGATGGTGGTGTAGATATTTCCATGTTTATAGAGATAGCGGTGTAGTTATTTCCATGTGCAAATAGATAGCTGTGTAGATATTTCCATGTATATGCAGATAGCTGTGTAGATATTTCCATTTTCATGCAGATAGCGGTGTAGATATTTCCATGTTCAAACAGATAGCGGGGTAGATATTTCCATGTTCATACAGATAGCGGTGTGGATATTTCCATGTTTATACAGATAGCGTTGAAGTTGTATGCATGTTTACACAGATAGAGGTGTAGATATTTCCAAGTTCATACAGATAGCGGTGTAGATATTTCCATGTTCATCCAGACGGCTGTGTAGACATATCCATGTTCATACAGATGGCGGTGAAGATATTTCCATGTTCATACAGATGGCTGTGTAGATATATCCATGTTCATACAGATGACGGTGAAGATTTTTCCATGTTCATACAGATGGCGGTGTAGATATTTCCATGTTCATACAGACAGCGGTGCTGATATTTCCATGTTTATAGAGGTAGCAGTGTAGATATTTCCATGTTTATGCAGATAGCGGTGTAGATATTTCCATGTTTATACAGATAGCGGTGTAGATATCTCCATCTTAATACAGATGGCGGTGTAGATATTTATATGTTCATACAGATGGCGGTGCAGATATTTCCATGTTCATACAGATGGCGGTGAAGATATTTCCATGTTCATACAGATGGCTGTGTAGATACTTCCATGTTCATACTGATTGCGGTGCTGATATTTCCATGCTTATACAGGTAGCGGTGTAGATATTTCCATGTTTATACAGATAGCGGTGTAGATATTACCATGTTTATACACATAGCTGTGTAGATATTTCCATGTTTATACAGATAGCGGTGTAGATATCTCCATCTTAATACAGATGGCGGTGTAGATATTTATATGTTTATTCAGATGGCGGTGCAGATATTTCCATGTTCATACAGATGGCGGTGTAGATATTTCCATGTTCATACAGATAGCGGGGTAGATATTTCCATTTGTAAAGAGATAGCTGTGTAGATATTTCCATTTTCAAGCAGATAGCGGTGTATATACTTCCCTGTTCAAACAGATAGCGGTGTAGATATTTCCATGTTCATACAGATAGTGCTGTAGATATTTCCATGTTCATACAGATAGCGGTGTAGCTATTTCCATGTTCATACAGATAGCGGTGTGGGTATTTCCATGTTCATAGAGATAGCGGTGTAGATATTTCCATGTTTATACTGGTAGCGGTGTAGATATTTCCATGTTTATACAGATAGCGGTGAAGATGTATGCATGTTTAAACAGATAGCGGTGTGGATATTTTCATGTTCATCCAGATGGCTGTGTAGATATTTCCATGTTCATACAGATAGCGGTGTAGATATTTCCATGTTCATCCAGATGGCTGTGTAGATATATCCATGTTCATACAGATGGCGGTGAAGATATTTCCATGTTCATACAGATAGCGGTGTAGATATTTCCATGTTCAAAGAGATTGCGGTGTAGATATTTCCATGTTCATACAGATAGCAGTGTAGCTATTTCCATGTTCCTACAGATAGCCGTGTAGATATTTCCATGTTCATCCAGATGGCTGTGTAGACATATCCATGTTCATACAGATGGCGGTGAAGATATTTCCATATTCATACAGATAGCGGTGTAGATATATCCATGTTCATACAGATGGCGGTGAAGACATTTCATGTTCATACAGATAGCGGTGTAGATATTTCCGTGTTCATAGAGATAGCCGTGTAGATATTGCCATGTTCATACCGATAACGGTGCTGATACTTCCATGTTGATACAGGTAGCGGTGTAGATATTTCCATGTTTATACACATAGCGGTGTAGATATTTCCATGTTTATACAGATAGCGGTGTAGATATCTCCATCTTAATACAGATGGCGGTGCAGATATTTATATGTTCATACAGATGGCGGTGCAGATATTTCCATGTTCATACGGATGGCGGTGAAGATATTTCCATGTTCATACAGATGGCGGTGTAGAAACTTCCATGTTCATACTGATAGCGGTGCTGATATTTCCATGTTTATACAGGTAGCGGTGTAGATATTTCCATGTTTATACAGATAGCTGTGTAGATATTTCCATGTTTATACACATAGCGGTGTAGATATTTCCATGTTTATACAGATAGCGGTGTAGATATTTCCATGTTTATGCAGATAGTGGTGTAGATATCTCCATCTTAATACAGATGGCGGTGTAGATATTTAAATGTTCATACTGATGGCGGTGCAGATATATCCATGTTCATACAGATGGCGGTGTAGATATTTCCATGTTCATACAGATAGCGGTGTAGTTATTTCAATGTGTAAAGAGATAGCAGTGTAGATATTTCCATGTATAAGCAGATAGCTGTGAAGATATTTCCGTTTTCATGCAGATAGCGGTGTAGGTAGTTCCTGGTTCAAACAGATAGCGGTGTAGATATTTCCATGTTCATACAGATAGCGGTGTGAATATTTCCATGTTTATACAGATAGCGGTGAAGATGTATGCATGTTTACACAGATAGCGGTGTAGATATTTCCATGTTCATACAGATAGCAGTGTAGCTATTTCCATGTTCCTAGAGATAGCGGTGTAGATATTTCCATGTTCATCCAGATGGCTGTGTAGATATATCCATGTTCATACAGATGGTGGTGAAGACATTTCATGTTCATACAGATAGCGGTGTAGATATTTCCGTGTTCATAGAGATAGCCGTGTAGATATTGCCATGTTCATACCGATAGCGGTGCTGATACTTCCATGTTGATACAGGTAGCGGTGTAGATATTTCCATGTTTATACACATAGCGGTGTAGATATTTCCATGTTTATACAGATAGCGGTGTAGATATCTCCATCTTAATACAGATGGCGGTGTAGATATTTATATGTTCATACAGATGGCGGTGCAGATATTTCCATGTTCATATGGATGGCGGTGAAGATATTTCCATGTTCATACAGATGGCGGTGTAGAAACTTCCATGTTAATACTGATAGCGGTGCTGATATTTCCATGTTTATACAGGTAGCGGTGTAGATATTTCCATGTTTATACAGATAGCTGTGTAGATATTTCCATGTTTATACACATAGCGGTGTAGATATATCCATGTTCATACAGATAGCGGTGTAGATATTTCCATGTTTATGCAGATAGTGGAGTAGATATCTCCATCTCAATACAGATGGCGGTGTAGATATTTAAATGTTCATACTGATGGCGGTGCAGATATATCCATGTTCATACAGATGGCGGTGTAGATATTTCCATGTTCATACAGATAGCGGTGTAGATATTTCCATGTTCATACAGATAGCGGTGTAGATATTTCCATGTTCATCCAGAAGGCTGTGTAGATATTTCCATGTTCATACAGATAGCGGTGCTGATATTTCCATGTTGATACAGGTAGCGGTGTAGATATTTCCATGTTCATACAGATAGCGGTGTAGATATTTCCATGTTCATACAGATAGCGGTGTAGATATTTCCATGTTCAAACAGATAGCGGTGTAGCTATTTCCATGTTCATACAGATAGCGGTGTAGATATTTCCATGTTCATCCAGATGGGTGTGTAGATAAATCCATGTTCATACAGATGGCGGTGAAGATATTTCCATGTTCATACAGATAGCGGTGTAGATATTTCCATGTTCATACAGATAGCGGTGTAGCTATTTCCATGTTCATACAGATAGCGGTGTAAATATTTCCATGTTCATCCAGATGGGTGTGTAGATAAATCCATGTTCATACAGATGGCGGTGAAGATATTTCCATGTTCATACAGATAGCGGTGTAGATATTTCCATGTTTATACAGATATCGGTGTAGATATTTCCATGTTTATACAGATAGCGGGGTAGGTATTTCCATATTTATACAGATAGCGGTGTAGATATCTCCATCTTAATACAGATGGCTGTGTAGATATTTATATGTTCATACAGATGGCGGTGCAGATATTTCCATGTTCATACAGACGGCGGTGTAGATATTTCCATGTTCATACTGATAGCGGTGCTGACATTTCCATGTTTATACAGGTGGCGGTGTAGATATTTCAATGTTTATACAGATAGCGGTTTAGATATTTCCATGTTCATCCAGAGGGCTGTGTAGATATATCCATGTTCATACAGATGGCGGTGAAGACATTTCCATGTTCATACAGATAGCGGTGTAGATATTTCCATGTTCATACAGATAACCGTGTAGATATTGCCATGTTCATACCGATAGCGGTGCTGATACTTCCATGTTTATACAGGTAGCAGTGTAGATATTTCCATGTTTATACACATAGCGGTGTAGATATTTCCATGTTCATACAGATAGCGGTGGAGATATTTCCATGTTTATACAGATATCGGTGTAGATATTTCCATGTTTATACAGATAGCGGGGTAGGTATTTCCATATTTATACAGATAGCGGTGTAGATATCTCCATCTTAATACAGATGGCTGTGTAGATATTTATATGTTCATACAGATGGCGGTGCAGATATTTCCATGTTCATACAGACGGCGGTGTAGATATTTCCATGTTCATACAGATAGCGGAGTAGTTATTTCCATGTGTAAAGAGATAGCTGTGTAGATATTCCCATGTATATGCAGATAGCTGTGTAGATATTTCCATTTTCAAGCAGATAGCGGTGTATACACTTCCCTGTTCAAACAGATAGCGGTGTAGATATTTCCATGTTCATACAGATAGTGGTGTAGATATTTCCATGTTCATACAGATAGCGGTGTAGCTATTTCCATGTTCATACAGATAGCGGTGTTGATATTTCCATGTTCATAGAGATAGCGGTGTAGATATTTCCATGTTTATACAGGTAGCGGTGTAGATATTTCCATGTTTATACAGATAGCGGTGAAGATGTATGCATGTTTACACAGATAGCGGTGTAGATATTTTCATGTTCATCCAGATGGCTGTGTAGATATTTCCATGTTCATACAGATAGCGGTGTAGATATTTCCATGTTCATCCAGATGGCTGGGTAGATATATCCATGTTCATACAGATGGCGGTGAAGATATTTCCATGTTCATACAGATAGCAGTGTAGCTATTTCCATGTTCATACAGATAGCGGTGTAGATATTTTCATGTTCATCCAGATGGCTGTGTAGATATATCCATGTTCATACAGATGGCGGTGAAGATATTTCCATGTTCATACAGATAGCGGTGTAGATATTTCCATGTTCATACAGATAGCGGTGTAGATATTTCCATGTTCATACAGATAGCGGTGTAGCTATTTCTATGTTCATACAGATAGCGGTGTAGATATTTCCATGTTGATACCGATAGCGGTGAAGATGTATGCATGTTTACACAGATAGCGGTGTAGATATTTCCATGTTTATACAGATAGCGGTGTAGATATTTCCATGTTTATACAGATAGCGGTGTAGATATCTCCATCTTAATACAGATGGCGGTGTAGATATTTATATGTTCATACAGATGGCGGTGCAGATATTTCCATGTCCATACAGATGGTGGTGTAGATATTTCCATGTTTATAGAGATAGCGGTGTAGTTATTTCCATGTGTAAAGAAATAGCTTTGTAGATATTTCCGTGTATATGCAGATAGCTGTGTAAATATTTCCATTTTCATGCAGATAGCGGTGTAGATATTTCCATGTTTATACAGATAGCGGTGTAGATATCTCCATCTTAATACAGATGGCGGTGTAGATATTTATATGTTCATACAGATGGCGGTGCAGATATTTCCATGTTCATATGGATGGCGGTGAAGATATTTCCATGTTCATACAGATGGCGGTGTAGAAACTTCCATGTTAATACTGATAGCGGTGCTGATATTTCCATGTTTATACAGGTAGCGGTGTAGATATTTCCATGTTTATACAGATAGCTGTGTAGATATTTCCGTGTTTATACACATAGCGGTGAAGATATTTCCATGTTCATACAGATAGCGGTGTAGATATTTCCATGTTTATGCAGATAGTGGAGTAGATATCTCCATCTTAATACAGATGGCGGTGTAGATATTTAAATGTTCATACTGATGGCTTTGCAGATATATCCATGTTCATACAGATGGCGGTGTAGATATTTCCATGTTCATACAGATAACGGTGTAGATATTTCCATGTTCATACAGATAGCGGTGTAGATATTTCCATGTTCATCCAGAAGGCTGTGTAGATATTTCCATGTTCATACAGATAGCGGTGCTGATATTTCCATGTTGATACAGGTAGCGGTGTAGATATTTCCATGTTCATACAGATAGTGGTGTAGATATTTCCATGTTCATACAGATAGCGGTGTAGATATTTCCATGTTCAAACAGATAGCAGTGTAGCTATTTCCATGTTCATACAGATAGCGGTGTAGATATTTCCATGTTCATCCAGAGTGGTGTGTAGATAAATCCATGTTCATACAGATGGCGGTGAAGATATTTCCATGTTCATACAGATAGCGGTGTAGATATTTCCATGTTCATACAGATAGCGGTGTAGCTATTTCCATGTTCATACAGATAGCGGTGTAAATATTTCCATGTTCATCCAGATGGGTGTGTAGATAAATCCATGTTCATACAGATGGCGGTGAAGATATTTCCATGTTCATACAGATAGCGGTGTAGATATTTCCATGTTCATACAGATAGCGGTGTAGATATTTCCATGTTTATACAGATATCGGTGTAGATATTTCCATGTTTATACCGATAGCGGGGTAGGTATTTCCATATTTATACAGATAGCGGTGTAGATATCTCCATCTTAATACAGATGGCTGTGTAGATATTTATATGTTCATACAGATGGCGGTGCAGATATTTCCATGTTCATACAGACGGCGGTGTAGATATTTCCATGTTCATACTGATAGCGGTGCTGACATTTCCATGTTTATACAGGTGGCGGTGTAGATATTTCAATGTTTATACAGATAGCGGTTTAGATATTTCCATGTTCATCCAGATGGCTGTGTAGATATATCCATGTTCATACAGATGGCGGTGAAGACATTTTCATGTTCATACAGATAGCGGTGTAGATATTTCCATGTTCATACAGATAACCGTGTAGATATTGCCATGTTCATACCGATAGCGGTGCTGATACTTCCATGTTTATACAGGTAGCAGTGTAGATATTTCCATGTTTATACACATAGCGGTGTAGATATTTTCATGTTCATACAGATGGCGGTGTAGAAACTTCCATGTTCATACTGATAGCGGTGCTATTTCCATGTTTATACTGGTAGCGGTTTAGATATTTCCATGTTTATACAGATAGCAGTGTAGATATTTCCATGTTTATACACATAGCGGTGTAGATATTTCCATGTTTATACAGATAGCGGTGTAGATATTTCCATGTTTATGCAGATAGTGGTGTAGATATATCCATCTTAATACAGATGGCTGTGTAGATATTTAAAAGTTCATACAGATGGCGGTGCAGATATTTCCATGTTCATACAGAGGGCGGTGTAGATATTTCCATGTTCATACAGATAGCGGTGTAGTTATTTCCATGTGTAAAGAGATAGCTGTGTAGATATTTCCATGTATAAGCAGATAGCTGTGTAGATATTTCCGTTTTCATGCAGATAGCGGTGTATATATTTCCCTGTTCAAACAGTTAGCGGTGTAGAAATTTCCCTCTTCATAAAGATAGCGGTGTAGACATTTCCATGTTTATACAGATAGCGGTGTAGATATTTCCATGTTCATACAGATAGCCGTGTAGATATTGCCATGTTCAAACCGATAGCGGTGCTGATACTTCCATGTTTATACAGGTTGCGGTGTACATATTTCCGTGTTTCTACAGATAGCGGTGTAGATTTTTCCATGTTCATGCAGATAGCGGTGTAGATATTTCCATGTTTATACAGATAGCGGTGTAGATATCTCCTTCTTAATACAGATGGCGGTGTAGATATTTCCATGTTCATACAGGTGGCGGTGTAGATATTTCCATGTTTATAGAGATAGCGGTGTAGTTATTTCCATGTGCAAAGAGATAGCTGTTTAGATATTTCCATTTATATGCAGATAGTTGTGTAGATATTTCCATTTTCATGCAGACAGCGGTATAGATATTTCCATGTTCAAACAGATAGCGGTGTAGATATTTCCATGTTCATACAGATAGCGGTGTAGATATTTCCATGTTTATACAGATAGCGGTGAAGATGTATGCATGTTTTCACAGATAGCGGTGTAGATATTTCCAGGTTAATCCAGACGGCTGTGTAGACATATCCATGTTCATACAGATGGTGGTGAAGATATTTCCATGTTCATACAGATGGCTGTGTAGATATATCCATGTTCATACAGATGGCGGTGACGATATTTCCATGTTCATACAGACGGTGGTGTAGATATTTCCATGTTCATACAGATAGCGGTGCTGATATTTCCATGTTTATACAGGTAGCAGTGTAGATATTTCCATGTTTATACAGATAGCGGTGTAGATATTTCCATGATTATACAGATAGCGGTGTAGATATTTCCATGTTTATACAGATAGCGGTGTAGATATCTCCATCTTAATACAGATGGCGGTGTAGATATTTATATGTTCATACAGTAGGCGGTGCAGATATTTCCATGTTCATACGTATGGCGGTGAAGATATTTCCATGTTCATACAGATGGCGGTGTAGAAACTTCCATGTTCACACTGATAGCGGTGCTGATATTTCCATGTTTATACAGTTAGCGGTGTAGATATTTCCATGTTTATACAGATAGCGGTGTAGATATTTCCATGTTTATACACATAGCGGTGTAGATATTTCCAAGTTTATACAGATAGCGGTGTAGATATTTCCATGTTTATGCAGATAGTTGTGTAGATATCTCCATCTTAATACAGATGGCGGTGTAGATATTTAAATGTTCATACAGATGGCTGTGTAGACATATCCATGTTCATACAGATGGCGGTGAAGATATTTCCATGTTCATACAGATAGCGGTGTAGATATTTCCATGTTCCTACAGATAGTGGTGTAGATATTTCCATGTTCATACAGATGGCTGTGTAGATATATCCATGTTCCTACAGATGTCGGTGAAGATATTTCCATGTTCATACAGATGGCGGTGTAGATATTTCCATGTTCATACAGATAGCGGGGCTGATATTTCCATGTTTATACAGGTAGCAGTGTAGATATTTCCTTGTTTATACAGAAAGCGGCATAGATATTTCCATGTTTATACAGATAGCAGTGTAGATATTTCCAAGTTTATACAGATAGCGGTTTAAATATCTCCATCTTAATACAGATGGCAGTGTAGATATTTATATGTTCATACAGATGTCGGTGCAGATATTTCCATGTTCATACAGATGGCGGTGTAGATATTTCCATGTTTATAGAGATAGCAGTGTAGTTATTTCCATGTGTAAAGAGATAGCTTTGTAGATATTTCCATGTATATGCAGATAGCTGTGTAGGTATTTCCATTTTTATGCAGATAGCGGTGAAGATGTATACATGTTTACACAGATAGCGGTGTAGATGTTTCCATGTTCATACAGATAACCGTGTAGATATTTCCATGTTCATGCAGATGGCTGTGTAGATATATCTATGTTCTTACAGATGGCGGAGAAGATATTTCCATGTTCATACAGATAGCGGTGTAGATATTTCCATGTTCATACAGATAGCGGTGTAGATATTTCCATGTTCATACAGATAGCGGTGTAGATATTTCCATGTTCATACAGATAGCGGTGTAGATATTTCCATGTTCATCCAGATGGCTGTGTAGATATTTCCATGTTCATACAGATGGCGGTGAAGATATTTCCATGTTCATACAGATAGCGGTGCAGATATTTCCATGTTCATACAGATAGCCGTGTAGATATTGCCATGTTTATACCGATAGCGGTGCTGATACTTCCATGTTTATACAGGTAGCGGTGTACATATTTCCATGTTTATACAGATAGCGGTGTAGGTATTTCCATGTTAATATATATAGCGGTGTAGATATTTCCATGTTCATAGAGATAGCGGTGTAGATATTTACATGTTCATACACATAGCGGTGCTGATATTTCCATGTTTATACAGGTAGCGGTGTAGACATTTCCATGTTTATACAGATAGTGGTGTAGATATTTCCATGTTTATACAGATAGCGGTGTAGATATTTCCAAGTTTATACAGATAGCGGTGTAGATATCTCCATCTTAATACAGATGGCGGTGTAGATATTTATATGTTCATTCAGATGGCGGTGCAGATATTTCCATGTTCATACAGATGGCGGTGTAGATATTTCCATGTTCATACAGATAGCGGTGTAGTTATTTCCATGTGTAAAGAGATAGCTGTGTAGATATTCCCATGTATATGCAGATAGCTGTGTAGATATTTCCATTTTCAAGCAGATAGCGGTGTATATACTTCCCTGTTCAAACAGATAGCGGTGTAGATATTTCCATGTTCATACAGATAGTATTGTAGATATTTCCATGTTCATACAGATAGCGGTGTAGCTATTTCCATGTTCATACAGATAGCGGTGTGGATATTTCCATGTTCATAGAGATAGCGGTGTATATATTTCCATGTTTATACAGGTAGCGGTGTAGATATTTCCATGTTTATACAGATAGCGGTGAAGATGTATGCATGTTTACACAGATAGCGGTGTAGATATTTTCATGTTCATCCAGATGGCTGTGTAGATATTTCCATGTTCATACAGATAGCAGTGTAGCTATTTCTATGTTCATACAGATAGCGGTGTAGATATTTCCATGTTTATACAGATAGCAGTGAAGATGTATGCATGTTTACACAGATAGCGGTGTAGATATTTCCATGTTTATACAGATAGCGGTGTAGATATTTCCATGTTTATACAGATAGCGGTGTAGATATTTCCATGTTTATACAAATAGCGGTGTAGATATCTCCATCCTAATATAGAAGGCGGTGTAGATATTTATATGTCCATACAGATGGCGGTGCAGATATTTCCATGTTCATTCAGATGGCGGTGTAGATATTTACATGTTTATAGAGATTGCGGTGTAGATATTTCCATGTGTAAAGAAATAGCTTTGTAGATATTTCCATGTACATGCAGAGAGCTGTGTAGATATTTCCATTTTCATGCAGATAGCGGTGTAGATATTTCCATGTTCAAACAGATAGCTGTGTAGATATTTCCATGTTCATACAGATAGCGGTGTAGATATTTCCATGTTTATACAGATAGCGGTGAAGATGTATGCATGTTTACACAGATAGCGGTGTAGTTATTTCCATGTTCATACAGATAGCATTGTAGCTATTTCCATGTTCATACAGATAGCGGTGTAGATATTTCCATGTTCATCCAGATGGCTGTGTAGATATATCCATGTTCATACAGATGGCGGTGAAGATATTTCCATGTTCATACAGATAGCGGTGTAGATATTTCCATGTTCATACAGATAGTGGTGTAGATATTTCCATGTTCATACAGATAGCGGTGTAGCTATTTCTATGTTCATACAGATAGCGGTGTAGATATTTCCATGTTTATACAGATAGCGGTGAAGATGTATGCATGTTTACACAGATAGCGGTGTAGATATTTCCATGTTCATACAGATAGCGGTGTAGATATTTCCATGTTCATCCAGACGGCTGTGTTGACATATCCATGTTCATACAGATGGCGGTGAAGATATTTCCATGTTCATACAGATGGCTGTGTAGATATATCCATTTTCATACAGATGGCGGTGACGATATTTCCATGTTCATACAGATGGCGGTGTAGATATTTCCATGTTCATACAGATAGCGGTGCTGATATTTCCATGTCTATACAGGTATCGGTGTACATATTTCCATGTTTATACAGATAGCGGTGTAGATATTTCCATGTTTATACAGATAGCGGTGTAGATATTTCCATCTTAATACAGATGGCGGTGTAGATATTCATATGTTCATACAGATGGCTGTGTAGGTATATCCATGTTCCTACAGATGGCGGTGAAGATATTTCCACGTTCATACAGATGGCGGTGTAGATATTTCCATGTTCATACAGATATCGGGGCTGATATTTCCATGTTTATACATGTAGCGGTATAGATATTTCCATGTTTTTACAGATAGCGGTGTAGATATTTCCATGTTTATACACATAGCGGTGTAGATATTTCCACGTTCATACAGATAGCGGTGTATGTATTTCCATGTTCATACAGATAGCGGTGTAGATATTTCCATTTTCATGCAGATAGCGGTGTATATATTTCCCTGTTCAAACAGTTAGCTGTGTAGATATTTCCTTGTTCATAAAGATAGCGGTGTAGATATTTCCATGTTTATACAGATAGCGGTGAAGTTGTATGCATGTTTACACAGATAGCGGTGTAGATATTTCCACGTTCATCCAGATGGCTGTGTAGATATATCCATGTTCATACAGATGGCGGTGAAGATATTTCCATGTTCATACAGATAGCGGTGTAGATATCTCCATCTTAATACAGATGGCGGTGTAGATATTTATATGTTCATACGGACGGCGGTGAAGATATTTCCATGTTCATACAGATGGCGGTGTAGAAACTTCCATGTTCATACTGATAGCGGTGCTGATATTTCCATGTTTATACAGGTAGCGGTGTAGATATTTCCATGTTTATTCAGATAGCAGTGTAGATATTTCCATGTTTATACACATAGTGGTGTAGATATTTCCATGTCTATACAGATAGCGGTGTGGATATTTCCATGTTTATGCAGATAGTGGTGTAGATATCTCCATCTTAATACAGATGGCAGTGTAGATATTTAAATGTTCATACAGATGGCGCTGCAGATATTTCCATGTTCATACAGATGGCGGTGTAGATATTTCCATGTTCATACAGATAGCGGTGTAGTTATTTCCATGTGTAAAGAGATAGCTGTGTAGATATTTCCATGTATAAGCAGATAGCTGTGTAGATATTTCCGTTTTCATGCAGATAGCGGTGTATATATTTCCCTGTTCAAACAGTTAGCGGTGTAGATATTTCCATGTTCATAAAGATAGCGGTGTAGATATTTCCATGTTTATACAGATAGCAGTGAAGATGTATGCATGTTTACACAGATAGCGGTGTAGATATTTCCATGTTCATCCACATGGCTGTGTAGATATATCCATGTTCATACAGATAGAGTTGTAGATATTTCCATGTTCATACAGATAGCGGTGCAGATATTTCCATGTTCATCCAGATGGCTGTGTAGATATATCCATGTTCATACAGATGGCAGTGAAGATATTTCCATGTTCAAACAGATAGCGGTGTAGATATTTCCATGTTCATACAGATAGCGGTGTAGATATTTCCATTTTCATACAGATAGGGGTGTATGTATTTCCATGTTCATACAGATAGTCGTGTAGATATTTCTATTTTCATGCAGATAGCGGTGTATATATTTCCCTGTTCAAACAGTTAGCGGTGTTGATATTTCCATGTTCATAAAGATAGCGGTGTAGATATTTCCATGTTTATACAGACAGCGGTGAAGATGTATGCATGTTTTCACAGATATCGGTGTAGATATTTCCATGTTCATCCACATGGCTGTGTAGATATGTCCATGTTCATACAGATGGCGGTGAAGATATTTCCATGTTCATACAGATAGCGGTGTAGATATATCCATGTTCATACAGATAGCGGTGTAGATATTTCCATGTTCATAGAGATAGCGGTGTATGTATTTCCATGTTCATACAGATAGCGGTGTAGATATTTCCATGTTCATCCTGATGGCTGTGTACATATTTCCATGTTCATACAGATAGCGGTGTAAATATTTCCATGTTCATACAGATAGCGGTGTAGTTATTTCCATGTTCATCCAGATGGCTGTGTAGATATATCCATGTTCATACAGATGGCGGTGAAGATATTTCCATGTTCATACAGATGGCGTTGTAGATATTTCCATGTTCGTACAGATAGCCGTGTAGATATTGCCGTGTTCATACCGATATCGGTGCTGATACTTCCATGTTTATACAGGTAGCGGTGTATATATTTCCGTGTTTATACAGGTAACGGTGTAGATATTTCCATGTTCATACAGATAGCGGTGTAGATATTTCCATGTTTATACAGATAGCGGTGTAGATATCTCCTTCATAATACAGATGGCGGTGTAGATATTTATATGTTCATACAGATGGCGGTGCAGATATTTCCATGTTCATACAGATGGCAGTGAAGATATTTCCATGTTCATACAGATGGCGTTGTAGATATTTCCATGTTCATACAGATAGCGTGTAGATATTGCCGTGTTCATACCGATATCGGTGCTGATACTTCCATGATTATACAGGTAGCAGTGTAGATATTTCCATGTTTATGCAGATAGCGGTGTAGATATTTCCATGTTTATACACATAGCGGTGTAGATATTTCCATGTTTATACATATAGCGGTGTAGATATCTCCATCTTAATACAGATGGCGGTGTAGATATTTATATGTTCACTCAGATGGCTGTGCAGATATTTCCATGTTCATACAGATGGCGGTGAAGATATTTCCATGTTCATACAGATGGCGGTGTAGATACTTCCATGTTCATACTGATAGCAGTGCTGATATTTCCATGTTTATACAGGTAGCGGTGTAGATATTTCCATGTTCATACAGATAGCGGTGTAGATATTACCATGTTTATACACATAGCGGTGTAGATATTTCCATGTTTATACAGATAGCGGTGTAGATATCTCCATCTTAATACAGATGGCGGTGTAGATATTTACATGTTCATTCAGATGGCAGTGCAGATATTTCCATGTTCATACAGATGGCGGTGTAGATATTTCCATGTTTATAGAGATACCGGTGTAGTTATTTCCATGTGTAAAAAGATAGCTGTGTAGATATTCCCATGTATATGCAGATATCTGTGTAGATATTTCCATTTTCAAGCAGATAGCGGTGTATATACTTCCCTGTTCAAACAGATAGTGGTGTAGATATTTCCATGTTCATACAGATAGTGGTGTAGATATTTCCATGTTCATACAGATAGCGGTGTAGCTATTTCCATGTTCATACAGATAGCGGTGTGGATATTTCCATGTTCATAGAGATAGCGGTGTAGATATTTCCATGTTTATACAGGTAGCGGTGTAGATATTTCCATGTTTATACAGATAGCGGTGAAGGTGTATGCATGTTTACACAGATAGCGGTGTAGATATTTTCATGTTCATCCAGATGGCTGTGTAGATATTTCCATGTTCATACAGATAGCGGCGTAGGTATTTCCATGTTCATCCAGATGGCTGTGTAGATATATCCATGTTCATACAGATGGCGGTGAAGATATTTCCATGTTCATACAGATACCGGTGTAGATATCTCCATCTTAATACAGATGGCGGTGTAGATATTTATATGTTCATACGGATGGCGGTGAAGATATTTCCATGTTCATACAGATGGCGGTGTAGAAACTTCCATGTTCATACTGATAGCGGTGCTGATATTTCCATGTTTATACAGGTAGCGGTGTAGATATTTCCATGTTTATACAGATAGCAGTGTAGATATTTCCATGTTTATACACATAGTGGTGTAGATATTTCCATGTCTATACAGATAGCGGTGTGGATATTTCCATGTTTATGCAGATAGTGGTGTAGATATCTCCATCTTAATACAGATGGCAGTGTAGATATTTAAATGTTCATACAGATGGCGCTGCAGATATTTCCATGTTCATACAGATGGCGGTGTAGATATTTCCATGTTCATACAGATAGCGGTGAAGATGTATGCATGTTTACACAGATAGCGGTGTAGATATTTCCATGTTCATCCAGATGGCTGTGTAGATATATCCATGTTCATACAGATAGAGTTGTAGATATTTCCATGTTCATACAGATAGCGGTGCAGATATTTCCATGTTCATCCAGATGGCTGTGTAGATATATCCATGTTCATACAGATGGCAGTGAAGATATTTCCATGTTCATACAGATAGGGTTGTATGTATTTCCATGTTCATACAGATAGTGGTGTAGATATTTCTATTTTCATGCAGATAGCGGTGTATATATTTTCCTGTTCAAACAGTTAGCGGTGTAGATATTTCCATGTTCATAAAGATAGCGGTGTAGATATTTCCATGTTTATACAGATAGCGGTGAAGATGTATGCATGTTTTCACAGATATCGGTGTAGATATTTCCATGTTCATCCAGATGGCTGTGTAGATATATCCATGTTCATACAGATGGCGGTGAAGATATTTCCATGTTCATACATATAGCGGTGTAGATATTTCCATGTTCATACAGATAGCGGTGTAGATATTTCCATGTTCATACAGATAGCGGTGTATGTATTTCCATGTTCATACAGATAGCGTTGTAGATATTTCCATGTTCATCCTGATGGCTGTGTACATATATCCATGTTCATACAGATAGCGGTGTAGATATTTCCATGTTCATACAGATAGCGGTGTAGATATTTCCATGTTCATCCAGATGGCTGTGTAGATATATCCATGTTCATACAGATGGCGGTGAAGATATTTCCATGTTCATACAGATGGCGTTGGAGATATTTCCATGTTCATACAGATTGCCCTGTAGATATTGCCATGTTCATACCGACTGCGGTGCTGATACTTCCATGTTTATACTGGTAGCGGTGTACATATTTCTGTGTTTATACAGGTGGCGGTGTAGATATTTCCATGTTCATACAGATAGCGGTGTAGATATTTCCATGTTTATACAGATAGCGGTGTAGATATCTCCCTCTTAATACAGACGGCGGTGTAGATATTTATATGTTCATACAGATGGCGATGCAGATATTTCCATGTTCATACAGATGGTGGTGTAGATATTTCCATGTTTATAGAGATAGCGGTGTAGTTATTTCCATGTGCAAAGAGATAGCTGTGTAGATATTTCCATATATATGCAGATAGCTGTGTAGATATTTCCATTTTCATGCAGATAGCGGTGTAGATATTTCCATGTTCAAACAGATAGCGGTGTAGATATTTCCATGTTCATACAGATAGCGGTGTGGATATTTCCATGTTGATACAGATAGCGGTGAAGATGTATGCATGTTTACCCAGATAGCGGTGTAGATAGTTCCATGTTCATACAGATAGCGGTGTAGATATTTCCATGTTCATCCAGACGGCTGTGTAGACATATCCATGTTCATACAGATGGCGGTGAAGATATTTCCATGTTCATACACATGGCTGTGTAGATATATCCATGTTCATACAGATGACGGTGAAGATTTTTCCATGTTCATACAGATGGCGGTGTAGATATTTCCAAGTTCATACAGATAGCGGTGCTGATATTTCCATATTTATACAGGTAGCAGTGTAGATATTTCCATGTTTATACACATAGCGGTGTAGATATTTCCATGTTCATACAGATAGCGGTGTAGATATCTCCATCTTAATACAGATGGCGGTGTACATATTTATATGTTCATACAGATGGCGGTGCAGATATTTCCATGTTCATACAGATGGCGGTGAAATTATTTCCATGTTCATACAGATGGCGTTGTAGTTACTTCCATGTTCATACTGATAGCGGTGCTGATATTTCCATGTTTATACAGGTAGCGGTGAAGATATTTCCATGTTTATACACATAGCGGTGTAGATATTTCCAAGTTTATTCAGATAGCGGTGTAGATATCTCCATCTTAATACAGATGGCGGTGTAGATATTTATAAGTTCATTCAGATGGCGGTGCAGATATTTCCATGTTCATACAGATGGCGGTGTATCTATTTCCATGTTCATACAGATAGCGGTGTAGTTATTTCCATGTGTAAAGAGATAGCTGTGTAGATATTCCCATGTATATGCAGATAGCTGTGTAGATATTTCCATTTTCAAGCAGATAGCGGTGTATATACTTCCCTGTTCAAACAGATAGTGGTGTGGATATTTCCATGTTCATAGAGATAGCGGTGTAGATATTTCCATGTTTATACAGGTAGCGGTGTAGCTATTTCCATGTTTATACAGATAGCGGTGAAGGTGTATGCATGTTTACACAGATAGCGGTGTAGATATTTTCATGTTCATCCAGATGGCTGTGTAGATATTTCCATGTTCATACAGATAGCGGCGTAGATATTTCCATGTTCATCCAGATGGCTGTGTAGATATATCCATGTTCATACAGATGGCGGTGAAGATATTTCCATGTTCATACAGATACCGGTGTAGATATTTCCATGTTTATACAGATGGCGGTGTAGATATTTCCATGTTCATACAGATAGCAGTGTAGCTATTTCCATGTTCCTACAGATAGCGGTGTAGATATTTCCATGTTCATCCAGAAGGCTGTGTAGATATATCCATGTTCATACAGATGGCGGTGAAGATATTTCCATATTCATACAGATAGCAGTGTAGATATATCCATGTTCATACAGATAGTGGTGTAGATATTTCCATGTTCATACAGATAGCGGTGCAGATATTTCCATGTTCATGCAGATAGCGGTGCAGATATTTCCATGTTCATACAGATAGTGGTGTATGTATTTCCATGTTCATACAGATAGTGGTGTGGATATTTCCATGTTTATACAGATAGCGGTGTAGATATCTCCATCTTAATACAGATGGCGTTGTAGATATTTATATGTTCATTCAGATGGCGGTGCAGATATTTCCATGTTCATACAGATGGCGGTGTAGATATTTCCATTTTCCTACAGATAGCGGTGTAGTTATTTCCATGTGTAAAGAGATAGCTGTGTACATATTCCCATGTATATGCAGATAGCTGTGTAGATATTTCCATTTTCAAGCAGATAGCGGTGTATATACTTCCCTGTTCATACAGATAGCGGTGTAGATATATCCATGTTCATACAGATAGTGGTGTAGATATTTCCATGTTCATACAGATAGCGGTGCAGATATTTCCATGTTCATACAGAGAGCGGTGTAGATATTTCCATGTTCATACAGATAGTGGTGTATGTATTTCCATGTTCATACAGATAGTGGTGTAGATATTTCCATTTTCATGCAGATAGCGGTGTATATATTTCCCTGTTCAAACAGTTAGCGGTGTAGATATTTCCTTGTTCATAAAGATAGCGGTGTAGATATTTCCATGTTTATACAGATAGCGGTGAAGATGTATGCATGTTTACACAGATAGCGGTGTAGATATTTCCAGGTTCATCCACGTGGCTGTGCAGATATATCCATGTTCATACAGATGGCGGTGAAGGTATTTCCATGTTCATACATATAGCGGTGTAGATATTTCCATGTTCATACAGATAGCGGTGTAGATATTTCCATGTTCATACAGATAGCGGTGTATGTATTTCCATGTTCATACAGATAGCGTTGTAGATATTTCCATGTTCATCCTGATGGCTGTGTACATATTTCCATGTTCATACAGAAGGCGGTGAAGATATTTCCATGTTCATACAGATAGCGGTGTAGATATCTCCATCTTAATACAGATGGCAGTGTAGATATTTATATGTTCATACGGATGGCGGTGAAGATATTTCCATGTTCATACAGATGGCGGTGTAGAAACTTCCATGTTCATACTGATAGCGGTGCTGATATTTCCATGTTTATACAGGTAGCGGTGTAGATATTTCCATGTTTATACAGATAGCAGTGTAGATATTTCCATGTTTATACACATAGTGGTGTAGATATTTCCATGTCTATACAGATAGCGGTGTGGATATTTCCATGTTTATGCAGATAGTGGTGTAGATATCTCCATCTTAATACAGATGGCAGTGTAGATATTTAAATGTTCATACAGATGGCGCTGCAGATATTTCCATGTTCATACAGATGGCGGTGTAGATATTTCCATGTACATACAGATAGCGGTGTAGTTATTTCCATGTGTAAAGAGATAGCTGTGTATATATTTCCATGTATAAGCAGATAGCTGTGTAGATATTTCCGTTTTCATGCAGATAGCAGTGTATATATTTCCCTATTCAAACAGTTAGTGGTGTAGATATTTCCATGTTCATAAAGATAGCGTTGTAGATATTTCCATGTTTATACAGATAGCAGTGAAGATGTATGCATGTTTACACAGATAGCGGTGTAGATATTTCCATGTTCATCCAGATGGCTGTGTAGATATATCCATGTTCATACAGATAGAGTTGTAGATATTTCCATGTTCATACAGATAGCGGTGCAGATATTTCCATGTTCATCCAGATGGCTGTGTAGATATATCCATGTTCATACAGATGGCAGTGAAGATATTTCCATGTTCATACAGATAGCGGTGTAGATATTTCCATGTTCATACAGATAGCGGTGTAGGTATTTCCATGTTCATACAGATAGGGGTGTATGTATTTCCATGTTCATACAGATAGTGGTGTAGATATTTCTATTTTCATGCAGATAGCGGTGTATATATTTCCCTGTTCAAACAGTTAGCGGTGTAGATATTTCCATGTTCATAAAGATAGCGGTGTAGATATTTCCATGTTTATACAGATAGCGGTGAAGATGTATGCATGTTTTCACAGATATCGGTGTAGATATTTCCATGTTCATCCACATGGCTGTGTAGATATATCCATGTTCATACAGATGGCGGTGAAGATATTTCCATGTTCATACAGATAGCGGTGTAGATATATCCATGTTCATACAGATAGCGGTGTAGATATTTCCATGTTCATACAGATAGCGGTGTATGTATTTCCATGTTCATACAGATAGCGGTGTAGATATTTCCATGTTCATCCTGATGGCTGTGTACATATTTCCATGTTCATACAGATAGCGGTGTAAATATTTCCATGTTCATACAGATAGCGGTGTAGTTATTTCCATGTTCATCCAGATGGCTGTGTAGATATATCCATGTTCATACAGATGGTGGTGAAGATATTTCCATATTCATACAGATAGCGGTTTAGATATATCCATGTTCATACAGATAGTGGTGTAGATATTTCCATGTTCATACAGATAGCGGTGCAGATATTTCCATGTTCAAGCAGATAGCGGTGTAGATATTTCCATGTTCATACAGATTGTGGTGTATATATTTCCATGTTCATACAGATATTGGTGTAGATATTACCATGTTTATACACATAGCGGTGTAGATATTTCCATGTTTATACAGATAGCGGTGTAGATATCTCCATCTTAATACAGATGGCGATGTAGATATTTATATGTTCATTCAGATGGCGGTGCAGATATTTCCATGTTCATACAGATGGCGGTGTAGATATTTCCATGTTCATACAGATAGCGGTGTAGTTATTTCCATGTGTAAAGAGATAGCTGTGTAGATATTCCCATGTATATGCAGATAGCTGTGTAGATATTTCCATTTTCAAGCAGATAGTGGTGTATATACTTCCCTGTTCATACAGATAGCGGTGTAGATATATCCATGTTCATACAGATAGTGGTGTAGATATTTCCATGTTCATACAGATAGCGGTGCAGATATTTCCATGTTCATACAGAGAGCGGTGTAGATATTTCCATTTTCATGCAGATAGCGGTGTATATATTTCCCTGTTCAAACAGTTAGCGGTGTAGATATTTCCTTGTTCATAAAGATAGCGGTGTAGATATTTCCATGTTTATACAGATAGCGGTGAAGATGTATGCATGTTTACACAGATAGCGGTGTAGATATTTCCAGGTTCATCCACATGGCTGTGTAGATATATCCATGTTCATACAGATGGCGGTGAAGATATTTCCATGTTCATACATATAGCGGTGTAGATATTTCCATGTTCATACAGATAGCGGTGTAGATATTTCCATGTTCATACAGATAGCGGTGTATGTATTTCCATGTTCATACAGATAGCGTTGTAGATATTTCCATGTTCATCCTGATGGCTGTGTACATATATCCATGTTCATACAGATAGCGGTGTAGATATTTCCATGTTCATACAGATAGCGGTGTAGTTATTTCCATGTTCATCCAGATGGCTGTGTAGATATATCCATGTTCATACAGATGGCGGTGAAGATATTTCCATGTTCATACAGATGGCGTTGTAGATATTTCCATGTTCGTACAGATAGCCGTGTAGATATTGCCGTGTTCATACCGATATCGGTGCTGATACTTCCATGTTTATACAGGTAGCGGTGTACATATTTCCGTGTTTATACAGGTAACGGTGTAGATATTTCCATGTTCATACAGATAGCGGTGTAGATATTTCCATGTTTATACAGATAGCGGTGTAGATATCTCCTTCATAATACAGATGGCGGTGTAGATATTTATATGTTCATACAGATGGCGGTGCAGATATTTCCATGTTCATACAGATGGCAGTGAAGATATTTCCATGTTCATACAGATGGCGTTGTAGATATTTCCATGTTCATACAGATAGCGTGTAGATATTGCCGTGTTCATTCCGATATCGGTGCTGATACTTCCATGTTTATACAGGTAGCAGTGTAGATATTTCCATGTTTATGCAGATAGCGGTGTAGATATTTCCATGTTTATACACATAGCGGTGTAGATATTTCCATGTTTATACATATAGCGGTGTAGATATCTCCATCTTAATACAGATGGCGGTGTAGATATTTATATGTTCACTCAGATGGCGGTGCAGATATTTCCATGTTCATACAGATGGCGGTGAAGATATTTCCATGTTCATACAGATGGTGGTGAAGATACTTCCATGTTCATACTGATAGCAGTGCTGATATTTCCATGTTTATACAGGTAGCGGTGTAGATATTTCCATGTTCATACAGATAGCGGTGTAGATATTACCATGTTTATACACATAGCGGTGTAGATATTTCCATGTTTATACAGATAGCGGTGTAGATATCTCCATCTTAATACAGATGGCGGTGTAGATATTTACATGTTCATTCAGATGGCAGTGCAGATATTTCCATGTTCATACAGATGGCGGTGTAGATATTTCCATGTTTATAGAGATACCGGTGTAGTTATTTCCATGTGTAAAGAGATAGCTGTGTAGATATTCCCATGTATATGCAGATAGCTGTGTAGATATTTCCATTTTCAAGCAGATAGCGGTGTATATACTTCCCTGTTCAAACAGATAGTGGTGTAGATATTTCCATGTTCATACAGATATTGGTGTAGATATTTCCATGTTCATACAGATAGCGGTGTAGCTATTTCCATGTTCATACAGATAGCGGTGTGGATATTTCCATGTTCATAGAGATAGCGGTGTAGATATTTCCATGTTTATACAGGTAGCGGTGTAGATATTTCCATGTTTATACAGATAGCGGTGAAGGTGTATGCATGTTTACACAGATAGCGGTGTAGATATTTTCATGTTCATCCAGATGGCTGTGTAGATATTTCCATGTTCATACAGATAGCGGCGTAGGTATTTCCATGTTCATCCAGATGGCTGTGTAGATATATCCATGTTCATACAGATGGCGGTGAAGATATTTCCATGTTCATACAGATGGCGGTGAAGATATTTCCATGTTCATACAGATACCGGTGTAGATATTCCCATGTTTATACAGATGGCGGTGTAGATATTTCCATGTTCATACAGATAGCAGTGTAGCTATTTCCATGTTCCTACAGATAGCGGTGTAGATATTTCCATGTTCATCCAGAAGGCTGTGTAGATATATCCATGTTCATACAGAAGGCGGTGAAGATATTTCCATGTTCATACAGATAGCGGTGTAGATATCTCCATCTTAATACAGATGGCGGTGTAGATATTTATATGTTCATACGGATGGCGGTGAAGATATTTCCATGTTCATACAGATGGCGGTGTAGAAACTTCCATGTTCATACTGATAGCGGTGCTGATATTTCCATGTTTATACAGGTAGCGGTGTAGATATTTCCATGTTTATACAGATAGCAGTGTAGATATTTCCATGTTTATACACATAGTGGTGTAGATATTTCCATGTCTATACAGATAGCGGTGTGGATATTTCCATGTTTATGCAGATAGTGGTGTAGATATCTCCATCTTAATACAGATGGCAGTGTAGATATTTAAATTTTCATACAGATGGCGCTGCAGATATTTCCATGTTCATACAGATGGCGGTGTAGATATTTCCATGTTCATACAGATAGCGGTGTAGTTATTTCCATGTGTAAAGAGATAGCTGTGTAGATATTTCCATGTATAAGCAGATAGCTGTGTAGATATTTCCGTTTTCATGCAGATAGCGGTGTATATATTTCCCTGTTCAGTTAGCGGTGTAGATATTTCCATGTTCATAAAGATAGCGGTGTAGATATTTCCATGTTTATACAGATAGCAGTGAAGATGTATGCATGTTTACACAGATAGCGGTGTAGATATTTCCATGTTCATCCAGATGGCTGTGTAGATATATCCATGTTCATACAGATAGAGTTGTAGATATTTCCATGTTCATACAGATAGCGGTGCAGATATTTCCATGTTCATCCAGATGGCTGTGTAGATATATCCATGTTCATACAGATGGCAGTGAAGATATTTCCATGTTCATACAGATAGCGGTGTAGATATTTCCATGTTCATACAGATAGCGGTGTAGATATTTCCATGTTCATACAGATAGGGGTGTATGTATTTCCATGTTCATACAGATAGTGGTGTAGATATTTCTATTTTCATGCAGATAGCGGTGTATATATTTTCCTGTTCAAACAGTTAGCGGTGTAGATATTTCCATGTTCATAAAGATAGCGGTGTAGATATTTCCATGTTTATACAGATAGCGGTGAAGATGTATGCATGTTTTCACAGATATCGGTGTAGATATTTCCATGTTCATCCACATGGCTGTGTAGATATATCTATGTTCATACAGATGGCGGTGAAGATATTTCCATGTTCATGCAGATAGCGGTGTAGATATATCCATGTTCATACAGATAGCGGTGTAGATATTTCCATGTTCATACAGATAGCGGTGTATGTATTTCCATGTTCATACAGATAGCGGTGTAGATATTTCCATGTTCATCCTGATGGCTGTGTACATATTTCCATGTTCATACAGATAGCGGTGTAAATATTTCCATGTTCATACAGATAGCGGTGTAGTTATTTCCATGTTCATCCAGATGGCTGTGTAGATATATCCATGTTCATACAGATGGTGGTGAAGATATTTCCATATTCATACAGATAGCGGTTTAGATATAATCATGTTCATACAGATAGTGGTGTAGATATTTCCATGTTCATACAGATAGCGGTGCAGATATTTCCATGTTCAAGCAGATAGCGGTGTAGATATTTCCATGTTCATACAGATAGTGGTGTATATATTTCCATGTTCATACAGATATTGGTGTAGATATTACCATGTTTATACACATAGCGGTGTAGATATTTCCATGTTTATACAGATAGCGGTGTAGATATCTCCATCTTAATACAGATGGCGGTGTAGATATTTATATGTTCATTCAGATGGCGGTGCAGATATTTCCATGTTCATACAGATGGCGGTGTAGATATTTCCATGTTCATACAGATAGCGGTGTAGTTATTTCCATGTGTAAAGAGATAGCTGTGTAGATATTCCCATGTATATGCAGATAGCTGTGTAGATATTTCCATTTTCAAGCAGATAGCGGTGTATATACTTCCCTGTTCATACAGATAGCGGTGTAGATATATCCATGTTCATACAGATAGTGGTGTAGTTATTTCCATGTTCATACAGATAGCGGTGCAGATATTTCCATGTTCATACAGAGAGCGGTGTAGATATTTCCATGTTCATACAGATAGTGGTGTATGTATTTCCATGTTCATACAGATAGTGGTGTAGATATTTCCATTTTCATGCAGATAGCGGTGTATATATTTCCCTGTTCAAACAGTTAGCGGTGTAGATATTTCCTTGTTCATAAAGATAGCGGTGTAGATATTTCCATGTTTATACAGATAGCGGTGAAGATGTATGCATGTTTACACAGATAGCGGTGTAGATATTTCCAGGTTCATCCACATGGCTGTGTAGAGATATCCACGTTCATACAGATGGCGGTGAAGATATTTCCATGTTCATACATATAGCGGTGTAGATATTTCCATGTTCATACAGATAGCGGTGTAGATATTTCCATGTTCATACAGATAGCGGTGTATGTATTTCCATGTTCATACAGATAGCGTTGTAGATATTTCCATGTTCATCCTGATGGCTGTGTACATATATCCATGTTCATACAGATAGCGGTGTAGATATTTCCATGTTCATACAGATAGCGGTGTAGATATTTCCATGTTCATCCAGATGGCTGTGTACATATATCCATGTTCATACAGATGGCGGTGAAGATATTTCCATGTTCATACAGATGGCGTTGGAGATATTTCCATGTTCATACAGATAGCCCTGTAGATATTGCCATGTTCATACCGACTGCGGTGCTGATACTTCCATGTTTATACTGGTAGCGGTGTACATATTTCTGTGTTTATACAGGTAGCGGTGTAGATATTTCCATGTTCATACAGATAGCAGTGTAGATATTTCCATGTTTATACAGATAGCGGTGTAGATATCTCCCTCTTAATACAGATGGCGGTGTAGATATTTATATGTTCATACAGATGGCTATGCAGATATTTCCATGTTCATACAGATGGTGGTGTAGATATTTCCATGTTTATAGAGATAGCGGTGTAGTTATTTCCATGTGCAAAGAGATAGCTGTGTAGATATTTCCATATATATGCAGATAGCTGTGTAGATATTTCCATTTTCATGCAGATAGCGGTGTAGATATTTCCATGTTCAAACAGATAGCGGTGTAGATATTTCCATGTTCATACAGATAGCGGTGTGGATATTTCCATGTTTATACAGATAGCGGTGAAGATGTATGCATGTTTACCCAGATAGCGGTGTAGATAGTTCCATGTTCATACAGATAGCGGTGTAGATATTTCCATGTTCATCCAGACGGCTGTGTAGACATATCCATGTTCATACAGATGGCGGTGAAGATATTTCCATGTTCATACACATGGCTGTGTAGATATATCCATGTTCATACAGATGACGGTGAAGATTTTTCCATGTTCATACAGATGGCGGTGTAGATATTTCCAAGTTCATACAGATAGCGGTGCTGATATTTCCATATTTATACAGGTAGCAGTGTAGATATTTCCATGTTTATACACATAGCGGTGTAGATATTTCCATGTTCATACAGATAGCGGTGTAGATATCTCCATCTTAATACAGATGGCGGTGTACATATTTATATGTTCATACAGATGGCGGTGCAGATATTTCCATGTTCATACAGATGGCGGTGAAATTATTTCCATGTTCATACAGATAGCGGTGTAGTTATTTCCATGTGTAAAGAGATAGCTGTGTAGATATTCCCATGTATATGCAGATAGCTGTGTAGATATTTCCATTTTCAAGCAGATAGCGGTGTATATACTTCCCTGTTCAAACAGATAGTGGTGTGGATATTTCCATGTTCATAGAGATAGCGGTGTAGATATTTCCATGTTTATACAGGTAGCGGTGTAGATATTTCCATGTTTATACAGATAGCGGTGAAGGTGTATGCATGTTTACACAGATAGCGGTGTAGATATTTTCATGTTCATCCAGATGGCTGTGTAGATATTTCCATGTTCATACAGATAGCGGCGTAGATATTTCCATGTTCATCCAGATGGCTGTGTAGATATATCCATGTTCATACAGATGGCGGTGAAGATATTTCCATGTTCATACAGATACCGGTGTAGATATTTCCATGTTTATACAGATGGCGGTGTAGATATTTCCATGTTCATACAGATAGCAGTGTAGCTATTTCCATGTTCCTACAGATAGCGGTGTAGATATTTCCATGTTCATCCAGAAGGCTGTGTAGATATATCCATGTTCATACAGATGGCGGTGAAGATATTTCCATATTCATACAGATAGCGGTGCAGATATTTCCATGTTCATGCAGATAGCGGTGCAGATATTTCCATGTTCATACAGATAGTGGTGTATGTATTTCCATGTTCATACAGATAGTGGTGTGGATATTTCCATGTTTATACAGATAGCGGTGTAGATATCTCCATCTTAATACAGATTGCCTTGTAGATATTTATATGTTCATTCAGATGGCGGTGCAGATATTTCCATGTTCATACAGATGGCGGTGTAGATATTTCCATGTTCATACAGATAGCGGTGTAGTTATTTCCATGTGTAAAGAGATAGCTGTGTACATATTCCCATGTCTATGCAGATAGCTGTGTAGATATTTCCATTTTCAAGCAGATAGCGGTGTATATACTTCCCTGTTCATACAGATAGCGGTGTAGATATATCCATGTTCATACAGATAGTGGTGTAGATATTTCCATGTTCATACAGATGGCGGTGCAGATATTTCCATGTTCATACAGATAGTGGTGTATGTATTTCCATGTTCATACAGATAGTGGTGTAGATATTTCCATTTTCATGCAGATAGCGGTGTATATATTTCCCTGTTCAAACAGTTAGCGGTGTAGATATTTCCTTGTTCATAAAGATAGCGGTGTAGATATTTCCATGTTTATACAGATAGCGGTGAAGATGTATGCATGTTTACACAGATAGCGGTGTAGATATTTCCAGGTTCATCCACATGTCTGTGCAGATATATCCATGTTCATACAGATGGCGGTGAAGGTATTTCCATGTTCATACATATAGCGGTGTAGATATTTCCATGTTCATACAGATAGCGGTGTAGATATTTCCATGTTCATACAGATAGCGGTGTATGTATTTCCATGTTCATACAGATAGCGTTGTAGATATTTCCATGTTCATCCTGATGGCTGTGTACATATTTCCATGTTCATACAGAAGGCGGTGAAGATATTTCCAGGTTCATACAGATAGCGGTGTAGATATCTCCATCTTAATACAGATGGCGGTGTAGATATTTATATGTTCATACGGATGGCGGTGAAGATATTTCCATGTTCATACAGATGGCGGTGTAGAAACTTCCATGTTCATACTGATAGCGGTGCTGATATTTCCATGTTTATACAGGTAGCGGTGTAGATATTTCCATGTTTATACAGATAGCAGTGTAGATATTTCCATGTTTATACACATAGCGGTGTAGATATTTCCATGTCTATACAGATAGCGGTGTAGATATTTCCATGTTTATGCAGATAGTGGTGTAGATATTTCCATGTTCATACAGATACCGGTGAAGATATTTCCATGTTTATACAGATGGCGGTGTAGATATTTCCATGTTCATACAGATAGCAGTGTAGCTATTTCCATGTTCCTACAGATAGCGGTGTAGATATTTCCATGTTCATCCAGAAGACTGTGTAGATATATCCATGTTCATACAGATGGCGGTGAAGATATTTCCATATTCATACAGATAGCGGTGTAGATATATCCATGTTCATACAGATAGTGGTGTAGATATTTCCATGTTCATACAGATAGCGGTGCAGATATTTCCATGTTCATGCAGATAGCGGTGTAGATTTTCCATGTTCATACAGATAGTGGTGTATGTATTTCCATGTTCATACAGATAGTGGTGTTGATATTTCCATGTTTATACAGATAGCGGTGTAGATATCTCCATCTTAATACAGATGGCGGTGTAGATATTTATATGTTCATTCAGATGGCGGTGCAGATATTTCCATGTTCATACAGATGGCGGTGTAGATATTTCCATGTTCATACAGATAGCTGTGTAGTTATTTCCATGTGTAAAGAGATAGCTGTGTACATATTCCCATGTATATGCAGATAGCTGTGTAGATATTTCCATTTTCAAGCAGATAGCGGTGTATATACTTCCCTGTTCATACAGATAGTGGTGTAGATATATCCATGTTCATACAGATAGTGGTGTAGATATTTCCATGTTCATACAGATAGCGGTGCAGATATTTCCATGTTCATACAGAGAGCGGTGTAGATATTTCCATGTTCATACAGATAGTGGTGTATGTATTTCCATGTTCATACAGATAGTGGTGTAGATATTTCCATTTTCATGCAGATAGCGGTGTATATATTTCCCTGTTCAAACAGTTAGCGGTGTAGATATTTCCTTGTTCATAAAGATAGCGGTGTAGATATTTCCATGTTTATACAGATAGCGGTGAAGATGTATGCATGTTTACACAGATAGCGGTGTAGATATTTCCAGGTTCATCCACATGGCTGTGCAGATATATCCATGTACATACAGATGGCGGTGAAGGTATTTCCATGTTCATACATATAGCGGTGTAGATATTTCCATGTTCATACAGATAGCGGTGTAGATATTTCCATGTTCATACAGATAGCGGTGTATGTATTTCCATGTTCATACAGATAGCGTTGTAGATATTTCCATGTTCATCCTGATGGCTGTGTACATATTTCCATGTTCATACAGATAGCGGTGTAGATATTTCCATGTTCATACAGATAGCGGTGTAGATATTTCCATGTTCATCCAGATGGCTGTGTACATATATCCATGTTCATACAGATGGAGGTGAAGATATTTCCATGTTCATACAGATGGCGTTGTTGATATTTCCATGTTCATACAGATAACCCTGTAGATATTGCCATGTTCATACCGACAGCGGTGCTGATACTTCCATGTTTATACAGGTAGCGGTGTACATATTTCTGTGTTTATACAGGTAGTGGTGTAGATATTTCCATGTTCATACAGATAGCGGTGTAGATATTTCCATGTTTATACAGATAGCGGTGTAGATATCTCCTTCTTAATACAGACGGCGGTGTAGATATTTATATGTTCATACAGATGGCGGTGCAGATATTTCCATGTTCATACAGATTGTGGTGTAGATATTTCCATGTTTATAGAGATAGCGGTGTAGTTATTTCCATGTGCAAAGAGATAGCTGTGTAGATATTTCCATATATATGCAGATAGCTGTGTAGATATTTCCATTTTCATGCAGATAGCGGTGTAGATATTTCCATGTTCAAACAGAGAGCGGTGTAGATATTTCCATGTTCATACAGATAGCGGTGTGGATATTTCCATGTTTATACAGATAGCGGTGAAGATGTATGCATGTTTACCCAGATAGCGGTGTAGATAGTTCCATGTTCATACAGATAGCGGTTTAGATATTTCCATGTTCATCCAGACGGCTGTGTAGACATATCCATGTTCATACAGATGGCGGTGAAGATATTTCCATGTTCATACACATGGCTGTGTAGATATATCCAATGTCATACAGATGACGGTGAAGATTTTTCCATGTTCATACAGATGGCGGTGTAGATATTTCCACGTTCATACAGATAGCGGTGCTGATATTTCCATATTTATACAGGTAGCAGTGTAGATATTTCCATGTTTATACACATAGCGGTGTAGATATTTCCATGTTCATACAGATAGCGGTGTAGATATCTCCACCTTAATACAGATGGCGGTGTATATATTTATATGTTCATACAGAAGGCGGTGCAGATATTTCCATGTTCATACAGATGGCGGTGAAATTATTTCCACATTCATACAGATGGCGGTCTAGTTACTTCCATGTTCATACTGATAGCGGTGCTGATATTTCCATGTTTATACAGGTAGCGGTGGAGATATTTCCATGTTTATACACATAGCGGTGTAGATATTTCCAAGTTTATACAGATAGCGGTGTAGATATCTCCATCTTAATACAGATGGCGGTGTAGATATTTATAAGTTCATTCAGATGGCGGTGCAGATATTTCCATGTTCATACAGATGGCGGTATATCTATTTCCATGTTCATACAGATAGCGGTGTAGTTATTTCCATGTGTAAAGAGATAGCTGTGTAGATATTCCCATGTATATGCAGATAGCTGTGTAGATATTTCCATTTTCAAGCAGATAGCGGTGTATATACTTCCCTGTTCAAACAGATAGTGGTGTAGATATTTCCATGTTCATACAGATAGCGGTGTAGCTATTTCCATGTTCATACAGATAGTGGTGTGGATATTTCCATGTTCATAGAGATAGCGGTGTAGATATTTCCATGTTTATACAGGTAGCGGTGTAGCTATTTCCATGTTTATACAGATAGCGGTGAAGGTGTATGCATGTTTACACAGATAGCGGTGTAGATATTTTCATGTTCATCCAGATGGCTGTGTAGATATTTCCATGTTAATACAGATAGCGGCGTAGATATTTCCATGTTCATCCAGATGGCTGTGTAGATATATCCATGTTCATACAGATGGCGGTGAAGATATTTCCATGTTCATACAGATACCGGTGTAGATATTTCCATGTTTATACAGATAGCGGTGCAGATATTTCCATGTTCATGCAGATAGCGGTGTAGATGTTTCCATGTTCATACAGATAGTGGTGTATGTATTTCCATGTTCATACAGATAGTGGTGTAGATATTACCATGTTTATACACATAGCGGTGTAGATATTTCCATGTTTATACAGATAGCGTTGTAGATATCTCCATCTTAATACAGATGGCGGTGTAGATATTTATATGTTCATTCAGATGGCGGTGCAGATATTTCCATGTTCATACAGATGGCGGTGTAGATATTTCCATGTTCATACAGATGGCGGTGTAGATATTTCCATGTTCATACAGATAGCGGTGCTGATATTTCCATGTTTATACAGGTAGCAGTGTAGATATTTCCATGTTTATACACGTAGCGGTGTAGATATTTCCATGTTCATACAGATAGCGGTGTAGATATCTCCATCTTAATACAGATGGCGGTGTAGATATTTATATGTTCATACAGATGGCGGTGCAGATATTTCCATGTTCATACAGATGGCGGTGAAGTTATTTCCATGTTCATACAGATGGCGGTGTAGTTACTTCCATGTTCATACTGATAGCGGTGCTGATATTTCCATGTTTATACAGGTAGAGGTGTAGATATTTCCATGTTCATACAGATAGTGGTGTAGATATTTCCATGTTCATGCAGATAGCGGTGTAGATATTTCCATGTTCATACAGATAGCGGTGTAGTTATTTCCATGTGTAAAGAGATAGCTGTGTAGATATTCCCATGTATATGCAGATAGCTGTGTAGATATTTCCATTTTCAAGCAGATAGCAGTGTATATACTTCCCTGTTCAAACAGATAGTGGTGTAGATATTTCCATGTTCATACAGATAGCGGTGTAGCTATTTCCATGTTCATACAGATAGCGGTGTGGATATTTCCATGTTCATAGAGATAGCGGTGTAGATATTTCCATGTTTATACAGGTAGCGGTGTAGATATTTCCATGTTTATACAGATAGCGGTGAAGGTGTATGCATGTTTACACAGATAGCGGTGTAGATATTTTCATGTTCATCCAGATGGCTGTGTAGATATTTCCATGTTCATACAGATAGCGGCGTAGATATTTCCATGTTCATCCAGATGGCTGTGTAGATATATCCATGTTCATACAGATGGCGGTGAAGATATTTCCATGTTCATACAGATACCGGTGTAGATATTTCCATGTTTATACAGATGGCGGTGTAGATATTTCCATGTTCATACAGATAGCAGTGTAGCTATTTCCATGTTCCTACAGATAGCGGTGTAGATATTTCCATGTTCATCCAGAAGGCTGTGTAGATATATCCATGTTCATACAGATGGCGGTGAAGATATTTCCATATTCATACAGATAGCGGTGTAGATATATCCATGTTCATACAGATAGTGGTGTAGATATTTCCATGTTCATACAGATAGCGGTGCAGATATTTCCATGTTCATGCAGATAGCGGTGTAGATATTTCCATGTTCATACAGATAGTGGTGTATGTATTTCCATGTTCATACAGATATTGGTGTAGATATTACCATGTTTATACACATAGCGGTGTAGATATTTCCATGTTTATACAGATAGCGGTGTAGATATCTCCATCTTAATACAGATGGCGGTGTAGATATTTATATGTTCATTCAGATGGCGGTGCAGATATTTCCATGTTCATACAGATGGCGGTGTAGATATTTCCATGTTCATACAGATAGCGGTGTAGTTATTTCCATGTGTAAAGAGATAGCTGTGTAGATATTCCCATGTATTTGCAGATAGCTGTGTAGATATTTCCATTTTCAGGCAGATAGCGGTGTATATACTTCCCTGTTCATACTGATAGCGGTGTAGATATATCCATGTTCATACAGATAGTGGTGTAGATATTTCCATGTTCATACAGATAGCGGTGCAGATATTTACATGTTCATACAGAGAGCGGTGTAGATATTTCCATGTTCATACAGATAGTGGTGTATGTATTTCCATGTTCATACAGATAGTGGTGTAGATATTTCCATTTTCATGCAGATAGCGGTGTATATATTTCCCTGTTCAAACATTTAGCGGTGTAGATATTTCCTTGTTCATAAAGATAGCGGTGTAGATATTTCCATGTTTATACAGATAGCGGTGAAGGTGTATGCATGTTTACACAGATATCAGTGTAGATATTTCCAGGTTCATCCACATGGCTGTGTAGATATATCCATGTTCATACAGATGGCGGTGAAGGTATTTCCATGTTCATACATATAGCGGTGTAGATATTTCCATGTTCATACAGATAGCGGTGTAGATATTTCCATGTTCATACAGATAGCGGTGTATGTATTTCCATGTTCATACAGATAGCGTTGTAGATATTTCCATGTTCATCCTGATGGCTGTGTACATATTTCCATGTTCATACAGATAGCGGTGTAGATTTTTCCATGTTCATACAGATAGCGGTGTAGATATTTCCATGTTCATCCAGATGGCTGTGTACATATATCCATGTTCATACAGATGGCGGTGAAGATATTTCCATGTTCATACAGATGGCGTTGTAGATATTTCCATGTTCATACAGATAGCCCTGTAGATATTGCCATGTTCATACCGACAGCGGTGCTGATACCTCCATGTTTATACAGGTAGCGGTGTACATATTTCTGTGTTTATACAGGTAGCGGTGTAGATATTTCCATGTTCATACAGATAGCGGTGTAGATATTTCCATGTTTATACAGATAGCGGTGTAGATATCTCCTTCTTAATACAGACGGCGGTGTAGATATTTATATGTTCATACAGATGGCGGTGCAGATATTTCCATGTTCATACAGATGGTGGTGTAGATATTTCCATGTTTATAGAGATAGCGGTGTAGTTATTTCCATGTGCAAAGAGATAGCTGTGTAGATATTTCCATGTATTTGCAGATAGCTGTGTAGATATTTCCATTTTCAGGCAGATAGCGGTGTATATACTTCCCTGTTCATACAGATAGCGGTGTAGATACATCCATGTTCATACAGATAGTGGTGTAGATATTTCCATGTTCATACAGATAGCGGTGCAGATATTTACATGTTCATACAGAGAGCGGTGTAGATATTTCCATGTTCATACAGATAGTGGTGTATGTATTTCCATGTTCATACAGATAGTGGTGTAGATATTTCCATTTTCATGCAGATAGCGGTGTATATATTTCCCTGTTCAAACAGTTAGCGGTGTAGATATTTCCTTGTTCATAAAGATAGCGGTGTAGATATTTCCATGTTTATACAGATAGCGGTGAAGGTGTATGCATGTTTACACAGATAGCGGTGTAGATATTTCCAGGTTCATCCACATGGCTGTGTAGATATATCCATGTTCATACAGATGGCGGTGAAGGTATTTCCATGTTCATACATATAGCGGTGTAGATATTTCCATGTTCATACAGATAGCGGTGTAGATATTTCCATGTTCATACAGATAGCGGTGTTTGTATTTCCATGTTCATACAGTTAGCGTTGTAGATATTTCCATGTTCATCCAGATGGCTGTGTACATATTTCCATGTTCATACAGATAGCGGTGTAGATATTTCCATGTTCATACATATAGCGGTGCAGATATTTCCATGTTCATACAGAGAGCGGTGTAGATATTTCCATGTTCATACAGATAGTGGTGTATGTATTTCCATGTTCATACAGATAGTGGTGTAGATATTTCCATTTTCATGCAGATAGCGGTGTATATATTTCCCTGTTCAAACAGTTAGCGGTGTAGATATTTCCTTGTTCATAAAGATAGCGGTGTAGATATTTCCATGTTTATACAGATAGCGGTGAAGGTGTATGCATGTTTACACAGATAGCGGTGTAGATATTTCCAGGTTCATCCACATGGCTGTGTAGATATATCCATGTTCATACAGATGGCGGTGAAGGTATTTCCATGTTCATACATATAGCGGTGTAGATATTTCCATGTTCATACAGATAGCGGTGTAGATATTTCCATGTTCATACAGATAGCGGTGTATGTATTTCCATGTTCATACAGTTAGCGTTGTAGATATTTCCATGTTCATCCTGATGGCTGTGTACATATTTCCATGTTCATACAGATAGCGGTGTAGATATTTCCATGTTCATACAGATAGCGGTGTAGATATTTCCATGTTCATCCAGATGGCTGTGTACATATATCCATGTTCATACAGATGGCGGTGAAGATATTTCCATGTTCATACAGATGGCGTTGTAGATATTTCCATGTTCATACAGATAGCCCTGTAGATATTGCCATGTTCATACCGACAGCGGTGCTGATACTTCCATGTTTATACAGGTAGCGGTGTTCATATTTCTGTGTTTATACAGGTAGCGGTGTAGATATTTCCATGTTCATACAGATAGCGGTGTAGATATTTCCATGTTTATACAGATAGCGGTGTAGATATCTCCTTCTTAAAACAGACGGCCGTTTAGATATTTATATGTTCATACAGATGGCGGTGCAGATATTTCCATGTTCATACAGATGGAGGTGTAGATATTTCCATGTTTATAGAGATAGCGGTGTAGTTATTTCCATGTGCAAAGAGATAGCTGTGTAGATATTTCCATGTATATGCAGATAGCTGTGTAGATATTTCCATTTTCATGCAGATAGCGGTGTAGATATTTCCATGTTCAGATAGCGGTGTAGATATTTCCATGTTCATACAGATAGCGGTGTTGATATTTCCATGTTTATACAGATAGCGGTGAAGGTGTATGCATGTTTACCCAGATAGCGGTGTAGATAGTTCCATGTTCATACAGATAGCGGTGTAGATATTTCCATGTTCATCCAGACGGCTGTGTAGACATATCCATGTTCATACAGATGGCGGTGAAGATATTTCCATGTTCATACACATGGCTGTGTAGATATATCCATGTTCATACAGATGACGGTGAAGATATTTCCATGTTCATACAGATGGCGGTGTAGATATTTCCATGTTCATACAGATAGCGGTGCTGATATTTCCATGTTTATACAGGTAGCAGTGTAGATATTTCCATGTTTATACACGTAGCGGTGTAGATATTTCCATGTTCATACAGATAGCGGTGTAGATATCTCCATCTTAATACAGATGGCGGTGTAGATATTTATATGTTCATACAGAAGGCGGTGCAGATATTTCCATGTTCATACAGATGGCGGTGAAGTTATTTCCATGTTCATACAGATGGCGGTGTAGTTACTTCCATGTTCATACTGATAGCGGTGCTGATATTTCCATGTTTATACAGGTAGCGGTGTAGATATTTCCATGTTTATACACATAGCGGTATAGATATTTCCATGTTTATACAGATAGCGGTGTAGATATCTCCATCTTAATACAGATGGCGGTGTAGGTATTTATATGTTCATACAGATGGCGGTGTATCTATTTCCATGTTCATACAGATAGCGGTGTAGTTATTTCCATGTGTAAAGAGATAGCTGTGTAGATATTCCCATGTATATGCAGATAGCTGTGTAGATATTTCCATTTTCAAGCAGATAGCGGTGTATATACTTCCCTGTTCAAACAGATAGCGGTTTAGATATTTCCATGTTCATACAGATAGTGGTGTAGATATTTCCATGTTTGTACAGATAGCGGTGTAGATATCTCCATCTTAATACAGATGGCGGTGTAGATATTTATATGTTCATACAGATGGCGGTGCAGATATTTCCATGTTCATACAGACAGCGGTGTAGATATTTCCATGTTCATAGAGATAGTGGTGTAGTTATTTCCATGTGTAAAGAGATAGCTGTGTAGATATTTCCATGTTTATACAGATAGCGGTGAAGGTGTATGCATGTTTGCACAGATAGCGGTGTAGATATTTCCAGGTTCATCCACATGGCTGTGTAGATATATCCATGTTCATACAGATGGCGGTGAAGGTATTTCCATGTTCATACATATAGCGGTGAAGATATTTCCATGTTCATACAGATAGCGGTGTAGATATTTCCATGTTCATACAGATAGCGGTGTATGTATTTCCATGTTCATACAGTTAGCGTTGTAGATATTTCCATGTTCATCCTGATGGCTGTGTACATATTTCCATGTTCATACAGATAGCGGTGTAGATATTTCCATGTTCATACATATAGCGGTGCAGATATTTCCATGTTCATACAGAGAGCGGTGTAGATATTTCCATGTTCATACAGATAGTGGTGTATGTATTTCCATGTTCATACAGATAGTGGTGTAGATATTTCCATTTTCATGCAGATAGCAGTGTATATATTTCCCGTTCAAACAGTTAGCGGTGTAGATATTTCCTTGTTCATAAAGATAGCGGTGTAGATATTTCCATGTTTATACAGATAGCGGTGAAGGTGTATGCATGTTTACACAGATAGCGGTGTAGATATTTCCAGGTTCATCCACATGGCTGTGTAGATATATCCATGTTCATACAGATGGCGGTGAAGGTATTTCCATGTTCATACATATAGCGGTGTAGATATTTCCATGTTCATACAGATAGCGGTGTAGATATTTCCATGTTCATACAGATAGCGGTGTATGTATTTCCATGTTCATACAGTTAGCGTTGTAGATATTTCCATGTTCATCCTGATGGCTGTGTACATATTTCCATGTTCATACAGATAGCGGTGTAGATATTTCCATGTTCATACATATAGCGGTGCAGATATTTCCATGTTCATACAGAGAGCGGTGTAGATATTTCCATGTTCATACAGATAGTGGTGTATATATTTCCATGTTCATACAGATAGTGGTGTAGATATTTCCATTTTCATGCAGATAGCGGTGTATATATTTCCCTGTTCAAACAGTTAGCGGTGTAGATATTTCCTTGTTCATAAAGATAGCGGTGTAGATATTTCCATGTTTATACAGATAGCGGTGAAGGTGTATGCATTTTTACACAGATAGCGGTGTAGATATTTCCAGGTTCATCCACATGGCTGTGTAGATATATCCATGTTCATACAGATGGCGGTGAAGGTATTTCCATGTTCATACATATAGCGGTGTAGATATTTCCATGTTCATACAGATAGCGGTGTAGATATTTCCATGTTCATACAGATAGCGGTGTATGTATTTCCATGTTCATACAGTTAGCGTTGTAGATATTTAAATGTTCATCCTGATGGCTGTGTAGATATATCCATGTTCATACAGAAGGCGGTGAAGATATTTCCATGTTCATACAGATAGCGGTGTAGATATCTCCATCTTAATACAGATGGCGGTGTAGATATTTATATGTTCATACGGATGGCGGTGAAGATATTTCCATGTTCATACAGATGGCGGTGTAGAAACTTCCATGTTCATACTGATAGCGGTGCTGATATTTCCATGTTTATACAGGTAGCGGTGTAGATATTTCCATGTTTATACAGATAGCAGTGTAGATATTTCCATGTTTATACACATAGTGGTGTAGATATTTCCATGTCTATACAGATAGCGGTGTGGATATTTCCATGTTTATGCAGATAGTGGTGTAGATATCTCCATCTTAATACAGATGGCAGTGTAGATATTTAAATGTTCATACAGATGGCGCTGCAGATATTTCCATGTTCATACAGATGGCGGTGTAGATATTTCCATGTTCATACAGATAGCGGTGTAGTTATTTCCATGTGTAAAGAGATAGCTGTGTAGATATTTCCATGTATAAGCAGATAGCTGTGTAGATATTTCCGTTTTCATGCAGATAGCGGTGTATATATTTCCCTGTTCAGTTAGCGGTGTAGATATTTCCATGTTCATAAAGATAGCGGTGTAGATATTTCCATGTTTATACAGATAGCAGTGAAGATGTATGCATGTTTACACAGATAGCGGTGTAGATATTTCCATGTTCATCCAGATGGCTGTGTAGATATATCCATGTTCATACAGATAGAGTTGTAGATATTTCCATGTTCATACAGATAGCGGTGCAGATATTTCCATGTTCATCCAGATGGCTGTGTAGATATATCCATGTTCATACAGATGGCAGTGAAGATATTTCCATGTTCATACAGATAGCGGTGTAGATATTTCCATGTTCATACAGATAGCGGTGTAGATATTTCCATGTTCATACAGATAGGGGTGTATGTATTTCCATGTTCATACAGATAGTGGTGTAGATATTTCTATTTTCATGCAGATAGCGGTGTATATATTTTCCTGTTCAAACAGTTAGCGGTGTAGATATTTCCATGTTCATACAGATGGTGGTGTAGATATTTCCATGTTCATACAGATGGCGGTGTAGATATTTCCATGTTCATACAGATAGCGGTGTAGTTATTTCCATGTTCATCCAGATGGCTGTGTAGATATATCCATGTTCATACAGATGGTGGTGAAGATATTTCCATATTCATACAGATAGCGGTTTAGATATAATCATGTTCATACAGATAGTGGTGTAGATATTTCCATGTTCATACAGATAGCGGTGCAGATATTTCCATGTTCAAGCAGATAGCGGTGTAGATATTTCCATGTTCATACAGATAGTGGTGTATATATTTCCATGTTCATACAGATATTGGTGTAGATATTACCATGTTTATACACATAGCGGTGTAGATATTTCCATGTTTATACAGATAGCGGTGTAGATATCTCCATCTTAATACAGATGGCGGTGTAGATATTTATATGTTCATTCAGATGGCGGTGCAGATATTTCCATGTTCATACAGATGGCGGTGTAGATATTTCCATGTTCATACAGATAGCGGTGTAGTTATTTCCATGTGTAAAGAGATAGCTGTGTAGATATTCCCATGTATATGCAGATAGCTGTGTAGATATTTCCATTTTCAAGCAGATAGCGGTGTATATACTTCCCTGTTCATACAGATAGCGGTGTAGATATATCCATGTTCATACAGATAGTGGTGTAGTTATTTCCATGTTCATACAGATAGCGGTGCAGATATTTCCATGTTCATACAGAGAGCGGTGTAGATATTTCCATGTTCATACAGATAGTGGTGTATGTATTTCCATGTTCATACAGATAGTGGTGTAGATATTTCCATTTTCATGCAGATAGCGGTGTATATATTTCCCTGTTCAAACAGTTAGCGGTGTAGATATTTCCTTGTTCATAAAGATAGCGGTGTAGATATTTCCATGTTTATACAGATAGCGGTGAAGATGTATGCATGTTTACACAGATAGCGGTGTAGATATTTCCAGGTTCATCCACATGGCTGTGTAGAGATATCCACGTTCATACAGATGGCGGTGAAGATATTTCCATGTTCATACATATAGCGGTGTAGATATTTCCATGTTCATACAGATAGCGGTGTAGATATTTCCATGTTCATACAGATAGCGGTGTATGTATTTCCATGTTCATACAGATAGCGTTGTAGATATTTCCATGTTCATCCTGATGGCTGTGTACATATATCCATGTTCATACAGATAGCGGTGTAGATATTTCCATGTTCATACAGCTAGCGGTGTAGATATTTCCATGTTCATCCAGATGGCTGTGTAGATATATCCATGTTCATACAGATGGCGGTGAAGATATTTCCATGTTCATACAGATGGCGTTGGAGATATTTCCATGTTCATACAGATAGCCCTGTAGATATTGCCATGTTCATACCGACTGCGGTGCTGATACTTCCATGTTTATACTGGTAGCGGTGTACATATTTCCGTGTTTATACAGGTAGCGGTGTAGATATTTCCATGTTCATACAGATAGCAGTGTAGATATTTCCATGTTTATACAGATAGCGGTGTAGATATCTCCCTCTTAATACAGATGGCGGTGTAGATATTTATATGTTCATACAGATGGCTATGCAGATATTTCCATGTTCATACAGATGGTGGTGTAGATATTTCCATGTTTATAGAGATAGCGGTGTAGTTATTTCCATGTGCAAAGAGATAGCTGTGTAGATATTTCCATATATATGCAGATAGCTGTGTAGATATTTCCATTTTCATGCAGATAGCGGTGTAGATATTTCCATGTTCAAACAGATAGCGGTGTAGATATTTCCATGTTCATACAGATAGCGGTGTGGATATTTCCATGTTTATACAGATAGCGGTGAAGATGTATGCATGTTTACCCAGATAGCGGTGTAGATAGTTCCATGTTCATACAGATAGCGGTGTAGATATTTCCATGTTCATCCAGACGGCTGTGTAGACATATCCATGTTCATACAGATGGCGGTGAAGATATTTCCATGTTCATACACATGGCTGTGTAGATATATCCATGTTCATACAGATGACGGTGAAGATTTTTCCATGTTCATACAGATGGCGGTGTAGATATTTCCAAGTTCATACAGATAGCGGTGCTGATATTTCCATATTTATACAGGTAGCAGTGTAGATATTTCCATGTTTATACACATAGCGGTGTAGATATTTCCATGTTCATACAGATAGCGGTGTAGATATCTCCATCTTAATACAGATGGCGGTGTACATATTTATATGTTCATACAGATGGCGGTGCAGATATTTCCATGTTCATACAGATGGCGGTGAAATTATTTCCATGTTCATACAGATGGCGTTGTAGTTACTTCCATGTTCATACTGATAGCGGTGCTGATATTTCCATGTTTATACAGGTAGCGGTGAAGATATTTCCATGTTTATACACATAGCGGTGTAGATATTTCCAAGTTTATTCATATAGCGGTGTAGATATCTCCATCTTAATACAGATGGCGGTGTAGATATTTATAAGTTCATTCAGATGGCGGTGCAGATATTTCCATGTTCATACAGATGGCGGTGTATCTATTTCCATGTTCATACAGATAGCGGTGTAGTTATTTCCATGTGTAAAGAGATAGCTGTGTAGATATTCCCATGTATATGCAGATAGCTGTGTAGATATTTCCATTTTCAAGCAGATAGCGGTGTATATACTTCCCTGTTCAAACAGATAGTGGTGTGGATATTTCCATGTTCATAGAGATAGCGGTGTAGATATTTCCATGTTTATACAGGTAGCGGTGTAGATATTTCCATGTTTATACAGATAGCGGTGAAGGTGTATGCATGTTTACACAGATAGCGGTGTAGATATTTTCATGTTCATCCAGATGGCTGTGTAGATATTTCCATGTTCATACAGATAGCGGCGTAGATATTTCCATGTTCATCCAGATGGCTGTGTAGATATATCCATGTTCATACAGATGGCGGTGAAGATATTTCCATGTTCATACAGATACCGGTGTAGATATTTCCATGTTTATACAGATGGCGGTGTAGATATTTCCATGTTCATACAGATAGCAGTGTAGCTATTTCCATGTTCCTACAGATAGCGGTGTAGATATTTCCATGTTCATCCAGAAGGCTGTGTAGATATATCCATGTTCATACAGATGGCGGTGAAGATATTTCCATATTCATACAGATAGCGGTGCAGATATTTCCATGTTCATGCAGATAGCGGTGCAGATATTTCCATGTTCATACAGATAGTGGTGTATGTATTTCCATGTTCATACAGATAGTGGTGTGGATATTTCCATGTTTATACAGATAGCGGTGTAGATATCTCCATCTTAATACAGATTGCCTTGTAGATATTTATATGTTCATTCAGATGGCGGTGCAGATATTTCCATGTTCATACAGATGGCGGTGTAGATATTTCCATGTTCATACAGATAGCGGTGTAGTTATTTCCATGTGTAAAGAGATAGCTGTGTACATATTCCCATGTCTATGCAGATAGCTGTGTAGATATTTCCATTTTCAAGCAGATAGCGGTGTATATACTTCCCTGTTCATACAGATAGCGGTGTAGATATATCCATGTTCATACAGATAGTGGTGTAGATATTTCCATGTTCATACAGATGGCGGTGCAGATATTTCCATGTTCATACAGATAGTGGTGTATGTATTTCCATGTTCATACAGATAGTGGTGTAGATATTTCCATTTTCATGCAGATAGCGGTGTATATATTTCCCTGTTCAAACAGTTAGCGGTGTAGATATTTCCTTGTTCATAAAGATAGCGGTGTAGATATTTCCATGTTTATACAGATAGCGGTGAAGATGTATGCATGTTTACACAGATAGCGGTGTAGATATTTCCAGGTTCATCCACATGTCTGTGCAGATATATCCATGTTCATACAGATGGCGGTGAAGGTATTTCCATGTTCATACATATAGCGGTGTAGATATTTCCATGTTCATACAGATAGCGGTGTAGATATTTCCATGTTCATACAGATAGCGGTGTATGTATTTCCATGTTCATACAGATAGCGTTGTAGATATTTCCATGTTCATCCTGATGGCTGTGTACATATTTCCATGTTCATACAGAAGGCGGTGAAGATATTTCCAGGTTCATACAGATAGCGGTGTAGATATCTCCATCTTAATACAGATGGCGGTGTAGATATTTATATGTTCATACGGATGGCGGTGAAGATATTTCCATGTTCATACAGATGGCGGTGTAGAAACTTCCATGTTCATACTGATAGCGGTGCTGATATTTCCATGTTTATACAGGTAGCGGTGTAGATATTTCCATGTTTATACAGATAGCAGTGTAGATATTTCCATGTTTATACACATAGTGGTGTAGATATTTCCATGTCTATACAGATAGCGGTGTGGATATTTCCATGTTTATGCAGATAGTGGTGTAGATATCTCCATCTTAATACAGATGGCAGTGTAGATATTTAAATGTTCATACAGATGGCGCTACAGATATTTCCATGTTCATACAGATGGCGGTGTAGATATTTCCATGTTCATACAGATAGCGGTGTAGTTATTTCCATGTGTAAAGAGATAGCTGTGTAGATATTTCCATGTATAAGCAGATAGCTGTGTAGATATTGCCGTTTTCATGAAGATAGCGGTGTATATATTTCCCTGTTCAAACAGTTAGTGGTGTAGATATTTCCATGTTCATAAAGATAGCGGTGTAGATATTTCCATGTTTATACAGATAGCAGTGAAGATGTATGCATGTTTACACAGATAGCGGTGTAGATATTTCCATGTTCATCCAGATGGCTGTGCAGATATATCCATGTTCATACAGATAGAGTTGTAGATATTTCCATGTTCATACAGATAGCGGTGCAGATATTTCCATGTTCATCCAGATGGCTGTGTAGATATATCCATGTTCATACAGATGGCAGTGAAGATATTTCCATGTTCATACAGATAGCGGTGTAGATATTTCCATGTTCATACAGATAGCGGTGTAGGTATTTCCATGTTCATACAGATAGGGGTGTATGTATTTCCATGTTCATACAGATAGTGGTGTAGATATTTCTATTTTCATGCAGATAGCGGTGTATATATTTCCCTGTTCAAACAGTTAGCGGTGTAGATATTTCCATGTTCATAAAGATAGCGGTGTAGATATTTCCATGTTTATACAGATAGCGGTGAAGATGTATGCATGTTTTCACAGATATCGGTGTAGATATTTCCATGTTCATCCACATGGCTGTGTAGATATATCCATCTTCATACAGATGGCGGTGAAGATATTTCCATGTTCTTACAGATAGCGGTGTAGATATATCCATGTTCATACAGATAGCGGTGTAGATATTTCCATGTTCATACAGATGGCGGTGTATGTATTTCCATGTTCATACAGATAGCGGTGTAGATATTTCCATGTTCATCCTGATGGCTGTGTACATATTTCCATGTTCATACAGATAGCGGTGTAAATATTTCCATGTTCATACAGATAGCGGTGTAGTTATTTCCATGTTCATCCAGATGGCTGTGTAGATATATCCATGTTCATACAGATGGTGGTGAAGATATTTCCATATTCATACAGATAGCGGTTTAGATATATCCATGTTCATACAGATAGTGGTGTAGATATTTCCATGTTCATACAGATAGCGGTACAGATAATTCCATGTTCAAGCAGATAGCGGTGTAGATATTTCCATGTTCATACAGATAGTGGTGTATATATTTCCATGTTCATACAGATATTGGTGTAGATATTACCATGTTTATACACATAGCGGTAAAGATATTTCCATGTTTATACACATAGCGGTGTAGATATTTCCAAGTTTATTCAGATAGCGGTGTAGATATCTCCATCTTAATACAGATGGCGGTGTAGATATTTATAAGTTCATTCAGATGGCGGTGCAGATATTTCCATGTTCGTACAGATGGCGGTGTATCTATTTCCATGTTCATACAGATAGCGGTGTAGTTATTTCCATGTGTAAAGAGATAGCTGTGTAGATATTCCCATGTATATGCAGATAGCTGTGTAGATATTTCCATTTTCAAGCAGATAGCGGTGTATATACTTCCCTGTTCAAACAGATAGTGGTGTGGATATTTCCATGTTCATACAGATAGTGGTGTAGATATTTCCATGTTCATACAGATAGCGGTGTAGCTATTTCCATGTTCATACAGATAGCGGTGTGGATATTTCCATGTTCATAGAGATAGCCGTGTAGATATTTCCATGTTTATACAGGTAGCGGTGTAGATATTTCCATGTTTATACAGATAGCGGTGAAGGTGTATGCATGTTTACACAGATAGCGGTGTAGATATTTTCATGTTCATTCAGATGGCTGTGTAGATATTTCCATGTTCATACAGATAGCGGCGTAGATATTTCCATGTTCATCCAGATGGCTGTGTAGATATATCCATGTTCATACAGATGGCGGTGAAGATATTTCCATGTTCATACAGATACCGGTGTAGATATTTCCATGTTTATACAGATGGCGGTGTAGATATTTCCATGTTCATACAGATAGCAGTGTAGCTATTTCCATGTTCCTACAGATAGCGGTGTAGATATTTCCATGTTCATCCAGAAGACTGTGTAGATATATCCATGTTCATACAGATGGCGGTGAAGATATTTCCATATTCATACAGATAGCGGTGTAGATATATCCATGTTCATACAGATAGTGGTGTAGATATTTCCATGTTCATACAGATAGCGGTGCAGATATTTCCATGTTCATGCAGATAGCGGTGTAGATTTTCCATGTTCATACAGATAGTGGTGTATGTATTTCCATGTTCATACAGATAGTGGTGTTGATATTTCCATGTTTATACAGATAGCGGTGTAGATATCTCCATCTTAATACAGATGGCGGTGTAGATATTTATATGTTCATTCAGATGGCGGTGCAGATATTTCCATTTTCATACAGATGGCGGTGTAGATATTTCCATGTTCATACAGATAGCTGTGTAGTTATTTCCATGTGTAAAGAGATAGCTGTGTACATATTCCCATGTATATGCAGATAGCTGTGTAGATATTTCCATTTTCAAGCAGATAGCGGTGTATATACTTCCCTGTTCATACAGATAGTGGTGTAGATATATCCATGTTCATACAGATAGTGGTGTAGATATTTCCATGTTCATACAGATAGCGGTGCAGATATTTCCATGTTCATACAGAGAGCGGTGTAGATATTTCCATGTTCATACAGATAGTGGTGTATGTATTTCCATGTTCATACAGATAGTGGTGTAGATATTTCCATTTTCATGCAGATAGCGGTGTATATATTTCCCTGTTCAAACAGTTAGCGGTGTAGATATTTCCTTGTTCATAAAGATAGCGGTGTAGATATTTCCATGTTTATACAGATAGCGGTGAAGATGTATGCATGTTTACACAGATAGCAGTGTAGATATTTCCAGGTTCATCCACATGGCTGTGCAGATATATCCATGTACATACAGATGGCGGTGAAGGTATTTCCATGTTCATACATATAGCGGTGTAGATATTTCCATGTTCATACAGATAGCGGTGTAGATATTTCCATGTTCATACAGATAGCGGTGTATGTATTTCCATGTTCATACAGATAGCGTTGTAGATATTTCCATGTTCATCCTGATGGCTGTGTACATATTTCCATGTTCATACAGATAGCGGTGTAGATATTTCCATGTTCATACAGATAGCGGTGTAGATATTTCCATGTTCATCCAGATGGCTGTGTACATATATCCATGTTCATACAGATGGAGGTGAAGATATTTCCATGTTCATACAGATGGCGTTGTTGATATTTCCATGTTCATACAGATAACCCTGTAGATATTGCCATGTTCATACCGACAGCGGTGCTGATACTTCCATGTTTATACAGGTAGCGGTGTACATATTTCTGTGTTTATACAGGTAGCGGTGTAGATATTTCCATGTTCATACAGATAGCGGTGTAGATATTTCCATGTTTATACAGATAGCGGTGTAGATATCTCCTTCTTAATACAGACGGCGGTGTAGATATTTATATGTTCATACAGATGGCGGTGCAGATATTTCCATGTTCATACAGATTGTGGTGTAGATATTTCCATGTTTATAGAGATAGCGGTGTAGTTATTTCCATGTGCAGAGAGATAGCTGTGTAGATATTTCCATATATATGCAGATAGCTGTGTAGATATTTCCATTTTCATGCAGATAGCGGTGTAGATATTTCCATGTTCAAACAGAGAGCGGTGTAGATATTTCCATGTTCATACAGATAGCGGTGTGGATATTTCCATGTTTATACAGATAGCGGTGAAGATGTATGCATGTTTACCCAGATAGCGGTGTAGATAGTTCCATGTTCATACAGATAGCGGTTTAGATATTTCCATGTTCATCCAGACGGCTGTGTAGACATATCCATGTTCATACAGATGGCGGTGAAGATATTTCCATGTTCATACACATGGCTGTGTAGATATATCCAATGTCATACAGATAACGGTGAAGATTTTTCCATGTTCATACAGATGGCGGTGTAGATATTTCCACGTTCATACAGATAGCGGTGCTGATATTTCCATATTTATACAGGTAGCAGTGTAGATATTTCCATGTTTATACACATAGCGGTGTAGATATTTCCATGTTCATACAGATAGCGGTGTAGATATCTCCACCTTAATACAGATGGCGGTGTATATATTTATATGTTCATACAGAAGGCGGTGCAGATATTTCCATGTTCATACAGATGGCGGTGAAATTATTTCCACATTCATACAGATGGCGGTCTAGTTACTTCCATGTTCATACTGATAGCGGTGCTGATATTTCCATGTTTATACAGGTAGCGGTGGAGATATTTCCATGTTTATACACATAGCGGTGTAGATATTTCCAAGTTTATACAGATAGCGGTGTAGATATCTCCATCTTAATACAGATGGCGGTGTAGATATTTATAAGTTCATTCAGATGGCGGTGCAGATATTTCCATGTTCATACAGATGGCGGTATATCTATTTCCATGTTCATACAGATAGCGGTGTAGTTATTTCCATGTGTAAAGAGATAGCTGTGTAGATATTCCCATGTATATGCAGATAGCTGTGTAGATATTTCCATTTTCAAGCAGATAGCGGTGTATATACTTCCCTGTTCAAACAGATAGTGGTGTAGATATTTCCATGTTCATACAGATAGCGGTGTAGCTATTTCCATGTTCATACAGATAGTGGTGTGGATATTTCCATGTTCATAGAGATAGCGGTGTAGATATTTCCATGTTTATACAGGTAGCGGTGTAGCTATTTCCATGTTTATACAGATAGCGGTGAAGGTGTATGCATGTTTACACAGATAGCGGTGTAGATATTTTCATGTTCATCCAGATGGCTGTGTAGATATTTCCATGTTAATACAGATAGCGGCGTAGATATTTCCATGTTCATCCAGATGGCTGTGTAGATATATCCATGTTCATACAGATGGCGGTGAAGATATTTCCATGTTCATACAGATACCGGTGTAGATATTTCCATGTTTATACAGATGGCGGTGTAGATATTTCCATGTTCATACAGATAGCAGTGTAGCTATTTCCATGTTCCTACAGATAGCGGTGTAGATATTTCCATGTTCATCCAGAAGGCTGTGTAGATATATCCATGTTCATACAGATGGCGGTGAAGATATTTCCATATTCATACAGATAGCGGTGTAGATATATCCATGTTCATACAGATAGTGGTGTAGATATTTCCATGTTCATACAGATAGCGGTGCAGATATTTCCATGTTCATGCAGATAGCGGTGTAGATGTTTCCATGTTCATACAGATAGTGGTGTATGTATTTCCATGTTCATACAGATAGTGGTGTAGATATTACCATGTTTATACACATAGCGGTGTAGATATTTCCATGTTTATACAGATAGCGTTGTAGATATCTCCATCTTAATACAGATGGCGGTGTAGATATTTATATGTTCATTCAGATGGCGGTGCAGATATTTCCATGTTCATACAGATGGCGGTGTAGATATTTCCATGTTCATACAGATGGCGGTGTAGATATTTCCATGTTCATACAGATAGCGGTGCTGATATTTCCATGTTTATACAGGTAGCAGTGTAGATATTTCCATGTTTATACACGTAGCGGTGTAGATATTTCCAAGTTCATACAGATAGCGGTGTAGATATCTCCATCTTAATACAGATGGCGGTGTAGATATTTATATGTTCATACAGATGGCGGTGCAGATATTTCCATGTTCATACAGATGGCGGTGAAGTTATTTCCATGTTCATACTGATGGCGGTGTAGTTGCTTCCATGTTCATACTGATAGCGGTGCTGATATTTCCATGTTTATACAGGTAGAGGTGTAGATATTTCCATGTTCATACAGATAGTGGTGTAGATATTTCCATGTTCATGCAGATAGCGGTGTAGATATTTCCATGTTCATACAGATAGCGGTGTAGTTATTTCCATGTGTAAAGAGATAGCTGTGTAGATATTCCCATGTATATGCAGATAGCTGTGTAGATATTTCCATTTTCAAGCAGATAGCAGTGTATATACTTCCCTGTTCAAACAGATAGTGGTGTAGATATTTCCATGTTCATACAGATAGCGGTGTAGCTATTTCCATGTTCATACAGATAGCGGTGTGGATATTTCCATGTTCATAGAGATAGCGGTGTAGATATTTCCATGTTTATACAGGTAGCGGTGTAGATATTTCCATGTTTATACAGATAGCGGTGAAGGTGTATGCATGTTTACACAGATAGCGGTGTAGATATTTTCATGTTCATCCAGATGGCTGTGTAGATATTTCCATGTTCATACAGATAGCGGCGTAGATATTTCCATGTTCATCCAGATGGCTGTGTAGATATATCCATGTTCATACAGATGGCGGTGAAGATATTTCCATGTTCATACAGATACCGGTGTAGATATTTCCATGTTTATACAGATGGCGGTGTAGATATTTCCATGTTCATACAGATAGCAGTGTAGCTATTTCCATGTTCCTACAGATAGCGGTGTAGATATTTCCATGTTCATCCAGAAGGCTGTGTAGATATATCCATGTTCATACAGATGGCGGTGAAGATATTTCCATATTCATACAGATAGCGGTGTAGATATATCCATGTTCATACAGATAGTGGTGTAGATATTTCCATGTTCATACAGATAGCGGTGCAGATATTTCCATGTTCATGCAGATAGCGGTGTAGATATTTCCATGTTCATACAGATAGTGGTGTATGTATTTCCATGTTCATACAGATATTGGTGTAGATATTACCATGTTTATACACATAGCGGTGTAGATATTTCCATGTTTATACAGATAGCGGTGTAGATATCTCCATCTTAATACAGATGGCGGTGTAGATATTTATATGTTCATTCAGATGGCGGTGCAGATATTTCCATGTTCATACAGATGGCGGTGTAGATATTTCCATGTTCATACAGATAGCGGTGTAGTTATTTCCATGTGTAAAGAGATAGCTGTGTAGATATTCCCATGTATTTGCAGATAGCTGTGTAGATATTTCCATTTTCAGGCAGATAGCGGTGTATATACTTCCCTGTTCATACTGATAGCGGTGTAGATATATCCATGTTCATACAGATAGTGGTGTAGATATTTCCATGTTCATACAGATAGCGGTGCAGATATTTACATGTTCATACAGAGAGCGGTGTAGATATTTCCATGTTCATACAGATAGTGGTGTATGTATTTCCATGTTCATACAGATAGTGGTGTAGATATTTCCATTTTCATGCAGATAGCGGTGTATATATTTCCCTGTTCAAACATTTAGCGGTGTAGATATTTCCTTGTTCATAAAGATAGCGGTGTAGATATTTCCATGTTTATACAGATAGCGGTGAAGGTGTATGCATGTTTACACAGATAGCAGTGTAGATATTTCCAGGTTCATCCACATGGCTGTGTAGATATATCCATGTTCATACAGATGGCGGTGAAGGTATTTCCATGTTCATACATATAGCGGTGTAGATATTTCCATGTTCATACAGATAGCGGTGTAGATATTTCCATGTTCATACAGATAGCGGTGTATGTATTTCCATGTTCATACAGATAGCGTTGTAGATATTTCCATGTTCATCCTGATGGCTGTGTACATATTTCCATGTTCATACAGATAGCGGTGTAGATTTTTCCATGTTCATACAGATAGCGGTGTAGATATTTCCATGTTCATCCAGATGGCTGTGTACATATATCCATGTTCATACAGATGGCGGTGAAGATATTTCCATGTTCATACAGATGGCGTTGTAGATATTTCCATGTTCATACAGATAGCCCTGTAGATATTGCCATGTTCATACCGACAGCGGTGCTGATACCTCCATGTTTATACAGGTAGCGGTGTACATATTTCTGTGTTTATACAGGTAGCGGTGTAGATATTTCCATGTTCATACAGATAGCGGTGTAGATATTTCCATTTTCATACAGATAGCCGTGTAGATATTGCCATGTTCATACCAATAGCGGTGCTGATACTTCCATGTTTATACAGGTAGCGGTGTACATATTTCCGTGTTTATACAGATAGCGGTGTAGATATTTCCATGTTCATACAGATAGCGGTGTAGATATTTCCATGTTTATACAGATAGCGGTGTAGATATCTCCTTCTTAATACAGATGGCGGTGTAGATATTTCCATGTTCATACAGATGGCAGTGTAGATATTTCCATGTTTATAGAGATAGCGGTGTAGTTATTTCCATGTGCAAAGAGATAGCTGTGTAGATATTTCCATTTATATGCAGAAGATAGTTGTGTAGATATTTCCATTTTCATGCAGATAGCGGTGTAGATATTTCCATGTTCAAACAGATAGCGGTGTAGATATTTCCATGTTCATACAGATAGCGGTGTAGATATTTCCAGGTTTATACAGATAGCGGTGAAGATGTATGCATGTTTACACAGATAGCGGTGTAGATATTTCCATGTTCATACAGATAGCGGTGTAGATATTTCCATGTTCATCCAGACGGCTGAGTAGACATATCCATGTTCATACAGATGGCGGTGACGATATTTCAATGTTCATACAGATGGCGGTGTAGATATTTCCATGTTCATACAGATAGCGGTGCTGATATTTCCATTTTTATACAGGTATCGGTGTACATATTTCCATGTTTATACAGATAGCGGTGAAGATATTTCCATGTTTATACAGATAGCGGTGTAGATATTTCCATGTTTATACAAATAGCGGTGTAGATATCTCCATCTTAATACAGATTGCGGTGTAGATATTTATATGTTCATACAGACGGCGGTGCAGATATTTCCATGTTCATACAGATAGTGGTGTAGATATTTCCATGTTCATACAGATAGCGGTGTAGCTATTTCTATGTTCATACAGATAGCGGTGTAGATATTTCCATGTTTATACAGATAGCGGTGAAGACGTAAGCTTGTTTACACAGATAGCGGTGTAGATATTTCCATGTTCATACAGATAGCGGTGTAGATATTTCCATGTTCATCCAGACGGCTGTGTAGACATATCCATGTTCATACAGATGGCGGTGAAGATATTTCCATGTTCATACAGATGGCTGTGTAGATATATCCATGTTCATACAAATGGCGGTGACGATATTTCAATGTTCATACAGTTGGCGGTGTTGATATTTCCATGTTCATACAGATAGCGGTGCTGATATTTCCATTTTTATACAGGTATCGGTGTACATATTTCCATGTTTATACAGATAGCGGTGTAGATATTTCCATGTTTATACAGATAGCGGTGTAGATATTTCCATGTTTACACAAATAGCGGTGTAGATATCTCCATCTTAATACAGATGGAGGTGTAGATATTTATATGTTCATACAGATGGCGGTGCAGATATTTCCATGTTCATACGGATGGCGGTGAAGATATTTCCATGTTCATACAGATGGCGGTGTAGAAACTTCCATGTTCATACTGATAACGGTGCTGATATTTCCATGTTTATACAGGTAGCGGTGTAGATATTTCCATGTTTATACAGATAGCGGTGTAGATATTTCCATGTTTATACAGATAGCGGTGTAGGTATTTCCATGTTTATGCAGATAGTTGTGTAGATATCTCCATCTTAATACAGATGGCCGTGTAGATATTTAAATGTTCATTCAGATGGCTGTGTAGACATATCCATGTTCATATAGATGGTGGTGAAGATATTTCAATGTTCATACAGATAGCGGTGTAGATATTTCCATGTTCATACAGATAGCGGTGTAGATATTTCCATGTTCATACAGATGGCTGTGTAGATATATCCATGTTCCTACAGATGGCGGTGAAGAGATTTCCATGTTCATACAGATGGCGGTGTAGATATTTCCATGTTCATACAGATAGCAGGGCTGATATTTCCATGTTTATACATGTAGCGGTGTAGATATTTCCATGTTTATACAGATAGCGGTGTAGATATTTCCATGTTTATACACATAGCGGTGTAGATATTTCCATGTTCATACAGATAGCGGTGTATGTATTTCCATGTTCATACAGATAGCGGTGTAGATATTTCCATTTTCCTGCAGATAGCGGTGTATATATTTCCCTGTTCAAACAGTTAGCGGTGTAGATATATCCATGTTCATAAAGATACCGGTGTAGATATTTCCATGTTTATACAGATAGCGGTGAAGTTGTATGCATGTTTACACAGATAGCGGTGTAGATATTTCCACGTTCATCCAGATGGCTGTGTAGATATATCCATGTTCATACCGATGGCTGTGAAGATATTTCCATGTTCATACAGATAGCGGTGTAGATATCTCCATCTTAATACAGATGGCGGTGTAGATAGTTATATGTTCATACAGATGGCGGTGCAGATATTTCCATGTTCATACGGATGGCGGTGAAGATATTTCCTTGTTCATACAGATGGCGGTGTATAAACTTCCATGTTCATACTGATAGCGGTGCTGATATTTCCATGTTTATACAGGTAGCGGTGTAGATATTTCCATGTTTATACAGATAGCAGTGTAGATATTTCCATGTTTATAAACATAGCGGAGTAGATATTTCCATGTCTATACAGATAGCGGTGTAGATATTTCCATGTTTATGCAGATAGTGGTGTAGATATCTCCATCTTAATACAGATGGCGGTGTAGATATTTAAATGTTCATACAGATGGCGCTGCAGATATTTCCATGTTCATACAGATGGCGGTGTAGATATTTCCATGTTCATACAGATAGCGGTGTAGTTATTTCCATGTGTAAAGAGATAGCTGTGTAGATATTTCCATGTATAAGCAGATAGCTGTGTAGATATTTCCGTTTTCATGCAGATAGCGGTGTATATATTTCCCTGTTCAAACAGTTAGCGGTGTAGATATTTCCATGTTCATAAAGATAGCGGTGTAGATATTTCCATGTTTATACAGATAGCGGTGAAGATGTATGCATGTTTACACAGATAGCGGTGTAGATATATCCATGTTCATCCAGATGGCTGTGTAGATATATCCATGTTCATACAGATAGAGGTGTAGATATTTCCATGTTCATACAGATAGCGGTGCAGATATTTCCATGTTCATACAGATGGCTGTGTAGATATATCCATGTTCATACAGATGGCGGTGAAGATATTTCCATATTCATACAGATAGCGGTGTAGATATTTCCATGTTCATACAGATAGCGGTGTAGATGTTTCCAAGTTTATACAGATAGCGGTGTAGTTATCTCCATCTTAATACAGATGGCGGTGTAGATATTTATATGTTCATTCAGATGGCGGTGCAGATATTTCCATGTTCATACAGATGGCGGTGTAGATATTTCCATGTTCATACAGATAGCGGTGTAGTTATTTCCATGTGTAAAGAGATAGCTGTGTAGATATTCCCATGTATATGCAGATAGCTGTGTAGATATTTCCATTTTCAAGCAGATAGCGGTGTATATACTTCCCTGTTCAAACAGATAGCGGTGTAGATATTTCCATGTTCATACAGATAGCGGTGTAGCTATTTCCATGTTCATACAGATAGCGGTGTGGATATTTCCATGTTCATAGAGATAGCGGTGTAGATATTTCCATGTTTATACAGGTAGCGGTGTAGATATTTCCATGTTTATACAGATAGTGGTGTATGTATTTCCATGTTCATACAGATAGTGGTGTAGATATTTCCATTTTCATGCAGATAGCGGTGTATATATTTCCCTGTTCAAACAGTTAGCGGTGTAGATATTTCCTTGTTCATAAAGATAGCGGTGTAGATATTTCCATGTTTATACAGATAGCGGTGAAGATGTATGCATGTTTACACAGATAGCGGTGTAGATATTTCCAGGTTCATCCACATGGCTGTGCAGATATATCCATGTTCATACAGATGGCGGTGAAGGTATTTCCATGTTCATACATATAGCGGTGTAGATATTTCCATGTTCATACAGATAGCGGTGTAGATATTTCCATGTTCATACAGATAGCGGTGTATGTATTTCCATGTTCGTACAGATAGCGTTGTAGATATTTCCATGTTCATCCTGATGTCTGTGTACATATTTCCATGTTCATACAGATAGCGGTGTAGATATTTCCATGTTCATCCAGATGGCTGTGTACATATATCCATGTTCATACAGATGGCGGTGAAGATATTTCCATGTTCATACAGATGGCGTTGTAGATATTTCCATGTTCATACAGATAGCCCTGTAGATATTGCCATGTTCATACGGACAGCGGTGCTGATACTTCCATGTTTATACAGGTAGCGGTGTACATATTTCTGTGTTTATACAGGTTGCGGTGTAGATATTTCCATGTTCATACAGATAGCGGTGTAGATATTTCCATGTTCATACAGATGGCGGTGAAGATATTTCCATATTCATACAGATAGCGGTGTAGATATATCCATGTTCATACAGATAGTGGTGTAGATATTTCCATGTTCATACAGATAGCGGTGCAGATATTTCCATGTTCATGCAGATAGCGGTGTAGATATTTCCATGTTCATACAGATAGTGGTGTATGTATTTCCATGTTCATACAGATAGTGGTGTAGATATTACCATGTTTATACACATAGCGGTGTAGATATTTCCATGTTTATACAGATAGCGGTGTAGATATCTCCATCTTAATACAGATGGCGGTGTAAATATTTATATGTTCATTCAGATGGCGGTGCAGATATTTCCATGTTCATACAGATGGCGGTGTAGATATTTCCATGTTCATATAGATAGCGGTGTAGTTATTTCCATGTGTAAAGAGATAGCTGTGTAGATATTCCCATGTATATGCAGATAGCTGTGTAGATATTTCCATTTTCAAGCAGATAGCGGTGTATATACTTCCCTGTTCATACAGATAGCGGTGTAGATATATCCATGTTCATACAGATAGTGGTGTAGATATTTCCATGTTCATACAGATAGCGGTGCAGATATTTCCATGTTCATACAGAGAGCGGTGTAGATATTTCCATGTTCATACAGATAGTGGTGTATGTATTTCCATGTTCATACAGATAGTGGTGTAGATATTTCCATTTTCATGCAGATAGCGGTGTATATATTTCCCTGTTCAAACAGTTAGCGGTGTAGATATTTCCTTGTTCATAAAGATAGCGGTGTAGATATTTCCATGTTTATACAGATAGCGGTGAAGCTGTATGCATGTTTACACAGATAGCGGTGTAGATATTTCCAGGTTCATCCACATTGCTGTGTAGATATATCCATGTTCATACAGATGGCGGTGAAGGTATTTCCATGTTCATACATATAGCGGTGTAGATATTTCCATGTTCATACAGATAGCGGTGTAGATATTTCCATGTTCATACAGATAGCGGTGTATGTATTTCCATGTTCATACAGATAGCGTTGTAGATATTTCCATGTTCATCCTGATGGCTGTGTACATATTTCCATGTTCATACAGATAGCGGTGTAGATATTTTCATGTTCATACAGATAGCGGTGTAGATATTTCCATGTTCATCCAGATGGCTGTGTACATATATCCATGTTCATACAGATGGCGCTGAAGATATTTCCATGTTCATACAGATGGCGTTGTAGATATTTCCATGTTCATACAGATAGCCCTGTAGATATTGCCATGTTCATACCGACAGCGATGCTGGTACTTCCATGTTTATACAGGTAGCGGTGTACATATTTCTGTGTTTATACAGGTAGCGGTGTAGATATTTCCATGTTCATACAGATAGCGGTGTACATATTTCCATGTTTATACAGATAGCGGTGTAGATATCTCCTTCTTAATACAGACGGCGGTTTAGATATTTATATGTTCATACAGATGGCGGTGCAGATATTTCCATGTTCATACAGATGGTGGTGTAGATATTTCCATGTTTATAGAGATAGCGGTGTAGTTATTTCCATGTGCAAAGAGATAGCTGGGTAGATATTTCCATGTATATGCAGATAGCTGTGTAGATATTTCCATTTTCATGCAGATAGCGGTGTAGATATTTCCATGTTCAGATAGCGGTGTAGATATTTCCATGTTCATACAGATAGCGGTGTGGATATTTCCATGTTTATACAGATAGCGGTGAAGGTGTATGCATGTTTACCCAGATAGCGGTGTAGATAGTTCCATGTTCATACAGATAGCGGTGTAGATATTTCCATGTTCATCCAGACGGCTATGTAGACATATCCATGTTCATACAGATGGCGGTGAAGATATTTCCATGTTCATACACATGGCTGTGTAGATATATCCATGTTCATACAGATGACGGTGAAGATATTTCCATGTTCATACAGATGGCGGTGTAGATATTTCCATGTTCATACAGATAGCGGTGCTGATATTTCCATGTTTATAGAGGTAGCAGTGTAGATATTTCCATGTTTATACACGTAGCGGTGTAGATATTTCCATGTTCATACAGATAGCGGTGTAGATATCTCCATCTTAATACAGATGGCGGTGTAGATATTTATATGTTCATACAGATGGCGGTGCAGATATTTCCATGTTCATACAGATGGCGGTGAAGTTATTTCCATGTTCATACAGATGGCGGTGAAGTTACTTCCGTGTTCATACTGATAGCGGTGCTGATATTTCCATGTTTATACAGGTAGCGGTGTAGACATTTCCATGTTTATACACATAGCGGTATAGATATTTCCATGTTTATACAGATAGCGGTGTAGATATCTCCATCTTAATACAGATGGCGGTGTAGATATTTATATGTTCATTCAGATGGCGGTGCAGATATTTCCATGTTCATAAAGATGGCGGTGTATCTATTTCCATGTTCATACAGATAGCGGTGTAGTTATTTCCATGTGTAAAGAGATAGCTGTGTAGATATTCCCATGTATATGCAGATATCTGTGTAGATATTTCCATTTTCAAGCAGATAGCGGTGTATATACTTCCCTGTTCAAACAGATAGCGGTGTAGATATTTCCATGTTCATACAGATAGTGGTGTAGATATTTCCATGTTTGTACAGATAGCGGTGTAGATATCTCCATCTTAATACAGATGGCGGTGTAGATATTTATATGTTCATACAGATGGCGGTGCAGATATTTCCATGTTCATACAGACAGCGGTGTAGATATTTCCATGTTCATACAGATAGTGGTGTAGTTATTTCCATGTGTAAAGAGATAGCTGTGTAGATATTTCCATGTATATGCAGATAGCTGTGTAGATATTTCCATTTTCATGCAGATAGCGGTGTATATATTTCCCTGTTCAAAGAGTTAGCGGTGTAGATATTTCCATGTTCAGAAAGATAGCGGTGTAGATATTTCCATGTTTATACAGATAGCGGTGAAGATGTATGCATGTTTACACAGATAGCGGTGTAGATATTTCCATGTTCATCCAGATGGCTGTGTAGATATATCCTTTTTCATAGAGATGGCGGTGAAGATATTTCCATGTTCATACAGATAGCGGTGTAGATATTTCCATGTTCATACAGATAGCGGTGTAGATATTTCCATGTTCATACAGATAGCGGTGTAGCTATTTCCATGTTCATACAGATAGCGGTGTAGATATTTCCATGTTCACCCAGATGGCTGTGTAGATATTTCCATGTTCATACAGATAGCGGTGTAGATATTTCCATGTTCATACAGATAGCGGTGTAGATATTTCCATGTTCATCCAGATGGCTGTGTAGATATATCCATGTTCATACAGATGGCTGTGAAGATATTTCCATGTTCCTACAGATAGCGGTGTAGATATTTCCGTGTTCATACAGATAGCCGTGTAGATATTGCCATGTTCATACCGATAGCGGTGCTGATACTTCCATGTTTATACAGGTAGCGGTGTACATATTTCCATGTTTATACATATAGCGGTGTAGATATTTCCATGTTCATACCGATATCGGTGTTGATATTTCCATGTTTATGCTGATAGCGGTGTAGATATCTCCTTCTTAATACAGATGGCGGTGTAGATATTTCCATGTTCATACAGACGGCTGTGTAGACATATCCATGTTCATACAGATGGCGGTGAAGATATTTCCATGTTCATACAGATGGCTGTGTAGATATATCCATGTTCATACAGATGGCGGTGGCGATATTTCCATGTTCATACAGACGGCGTTGTAGATATTTCCATGTTCATACTGATAGCGGTGCTGATATTTCCATGTTTATACAGGTGGCGGTGTAGATATTTCAATGTTTATACAGATAGCGGTGTAGATATTTCCATGTTCATCCAGATGGCTGTGTAGATATATCCATGTTCATACTGATGGCGGTGAAGACATTTCCATGTTCATACAGATAGCAGTGTAGATATTTCCATGTTCATACAGATAACCGTGTAGATATTGCCATGTTCATACCGATAGCGGTGCTGATACTTCCATGTTTATACAGGTAGCGGTGTAGATATTTCCATGTTTATACACATAGCGATGTAGATATTTCCATGCTTATACAGATAGCGGTGCAGATATCTCCATCTTAATACAGATGGCGGTGTAGATATTTATATGTTCATACAGATGGCGGTGCAGATATTTCCATATTCATACGGATTGCGGTGAAGATATTTCCATGTTCATAAAGATGGCGGTGTAGAAACTTCCATGTTCATACTGATACCGGTGCTGACATTTCCATGTTTATACTGGTAGCGGTGTAGATATTTCCATGTTTATACAGATAGCAGTGTAGACATATCCATATTTAAACACATAGCGGTGTAGATATTTCCATGTCTATACAGATAGCGATGTAGATATTTCCATGTTTATGCAGATAGTGGTGTAGATATCTCGATCTTAATACAGATGGCGGTGTAGATATTTAAATGTTCATACAGATGGCGGTGCAGATATTTCCATGTTCATACAGATGGCGGTGTAGATATTTCCATGTTCATACAGATAGCGGTGTAGTTATTTCCATGTGTAAAGAGATACCTGCGTAGATATTTCCATGTATAAGCAGATAGCTGTGTAGATATTTCCGTTTTCATGCAGATAGCGGTGTATATATTTCAATGTTCAAACAGTTAGCGGTGTATATATTTCCATGTTCATAAAGATAGCGGTGTAGATATTTCCATGTTTATACAGATAGCGGTGTAGATATTTCCATGTTCATACAGATAGCCGTGTAGATATTGCCATGTTCATACCAATAGCGGTGCTGATACTTCCATGTTTATACAGGTAGCGGTGTACATATTTCCGTGTTTATACAGATAGCGGTGTAGATATTTCCATGTTCATACAGATAGCGGTGTAGATATTTCCATGTTTATACAGATAGCGGTGTAGATATCTCCTTCTTAATACAGATGGCGGTGTAGATATTTCCATGTTCATACAGATGGCAGTGTAGATATTTCCATGTTTATAAAGATAGCGGTGTAGTTATTTCCATGTGCAAAGAGATAGCTGTGTAGATATTTCTATTTATATGCAGATGATAGTTGTGTAGATATTTCCATTTTCATGCAGATAGCGGTGTAGATATTTCCATGTTCAAACAGATAGCGGTGTAGATATTTCCATGTTCATACAGATAGCGGTGTAGATATTTCCAGGTTTATACAGATAGCGGTGAAGATGTATGCATGTTTACACAGATAGCGGTGTAGATATTTCCATGTTCATACAGATAGCGGTGTAGATATTTCCATGTTCATCCAGACGGCTGTGTAGACATATCCATGTTCATACAGATGGCGGTGACGATATTTCAATGTTCATTCAGATGGCGGTGTAGATATTTCCATGTTCATACAGATAGCGGTGCTATTTCCATTTTTATACAGGTATCGGTGTACATATTTCCATGTTTATACAGATAGCGGTGTAGATATTTCCATGTTTATACAGATAGCGGTGTAGATATTTCCATGTTTATACAAATAGCGGTGTAGATATCTCCGTCTTAATACATATGGCGGTGTAGATATTTATATGTTCATACAGACGGCGGTGCAGATATTTCCATGTTCATACAGATAGTGGTGTAGATATTTCCATGTTCATACAGATAGCGGTGTAGCTATTTCTATGTTCATACAGATAGCGGTGTAGATATTTCCATGTTTATACAGATAGCGGTGAAGATGTAAGCTTGTTTACACAGATAGCGGTGTAGATATTTCCATGTTCATACAGATAGCGGTGTAGATATTTCCATGTTCATCCAGACGGCTGTGTAGACATATCCATGTTCATACAGATGGCGGTGAAGATATTTCCATGTTCATACAGATGGCTGTGTAGATATATCCATGTTCATACAGATGGCGGTGACGATATTTCAATGTTCATACAGTTGGCGGTGTTGATATTTCCATGTTCATACAGATAGCGGTGCTGATATTTCCATTTTTATACAGGTATCGGTGTACATATTTCCATGTTTATACAGATAGCGGTGTAGATATTTCCATGTTTATACAGATAGCGGTGTAGATATTTCCATGTTTACACAAATAGCGGTGTAGATATCTCCATCTTAATACAGATGGCGGTGTAGATATTTATATGTTCATACAGATGGCGGTGCAGATATTTCCATGTTCATACGGATGGCGGTGAAGATATTTCCATGTTCATACAGATGGCGGTGTAGAAACTTCCATGTTCATACTGATAGCGGTGCTGATATTTCCATGTTTATACAGGTAGCGGTGTAGATATTTCCATGTTTATACAGATAGCGGTGTAGATATTTCCATGTTTATACACATAGCGGTGTAGATATTTCCATGTTTATACAGATAGCGGTGTAGGTATTTCCATGTTTATGCAGATAGTTGTGTAGATATCTCCATCTTAATACAGATGGCCGTGTAGATATTTAAATGTTCATTCAGATGGCTGTGTAGACATATCCATGTTCATATAGATGGTGGTGAAGATATTTCAATGTTCATACAGATAGCGGTGTAGATATTTCCATGTTCATACAGATAGCGGTGTAGATATTTCCATGTTCCTACAGATGGCTGTGTAGATATATCCATGTTCCTACAGATGGCGGTGAAGATATTTCCATGTTCATACAGATGGCGGTGTAGATATTTCCATGTTCATACAGATAGCAGGGCTGATATTTCCATGTTTATACATGTAGCGGTGTAGATATTTCCATGTTTATACAGATAGCGGTGTAGATATTTCCATGTTTATACACATAGCGGTGTAGATATTTCCATTTTCATGCAGATAGCGGTGTATATATTTCCCTGTTCAAACAGTTAGCGGTGTAGATATATCCATGTTCATAAAGATACCGGTGTAGATATTTCCATGTTTATACAGATAGCGGTGAAGTTGTATGAATGTTTACACAGATAGCGGTGTAGATATTTCCACGTTCATCCAGATGGCTGTGTAGATATATCCATGTTCATACAGATGGCGGTGAAGATATTTCCATGTTCTTACAGATAGCGGTGTAGATATCTCCATCTTAATACAGATGGCGGTGTAGATATTTATATGTTCATACAGATGGCGGTGCAGATATTTCCATGTTCATACGGATGGCGGTGAAGATATTTCCATGTTCATACAGATGGCGGTGTATAAACTTCCATGTTCATACTGATAGCGGTGCTGATATTTCCATGTTTATACAGGTAGCGGTGTAGATATTTCCATGTGTAAAGAGATAGCTGTGTAGATATTTCCATGTATAAGCAGATAGCTGTGTAGATATTTCCGTTTTCATGCAGATAGCGGTGTATATATTTCCCTGTTGAAACAGTTAGCGGTGTAGATATTTCCATGTTCATAAAGATAGCGGTGTAGATATTTCCATGTTTATACAGATAGCGGTGAAGATGTATGCATGTTTACACAGATAGCGGTGTAGATATATCCATGTTCATCCAGATGGCTGTGTAGATATATCCATGTTCATACAGATAGAGGTGTAGATATTTCCATGTTCATACAGATAGTGGTGTAGATATTTCCATGTTCATACAGATAGCGGTGTAGCTATTTCCATGTTCATACAGATAGCGGTGTGGATATTTCCATGTTCATAGAGATAGCGGTGTAGATATTTCCATGTTCATACAGATAGCGGTGTAGACATTTCCATGTTCATACAGATAGTGGTGTAGATATTTCCATGTTCATACAGATAGCGGTGTAGACATTTCCATGTTCATACAGATAGTGGTGTAGATATTTCCATGTTCACACAGATAGCGGTGTAGATGTTTCCAAGTTTATACAGATAGCGGTGTAGTTATCTCCATCTTAATACAGATGGCGGTGTAGATATTTATATGTTCATTCAGATGGCGGTGCAGATATTTCCATGTTCATACAGATGGCGGTGTAGATATTTCCATGTTCATACAGATAGCGGTGTAGTTATTTCCATGTGTAAAGAGATAGCTTTGTAGATATTCCCATGTATATGCACATAGCTGTGTAGATATTTCCATTTTCAAGCAGATAGCGGTGTATATACTTCCCTGTTCAAACAGATAGCGGTGTAGATATTTCCATGTTCATACAGATAGTGGTGTAGATATTTCCATGTTCATAGAGATAGCGGTGTAGATATTTCCATGTTTATACAGGTAGCGGTGTAGATATTTCCATGTTTCTACAGATAGCGGTGAAGATGTATGCATGTTTACACAGATAGCGGTGTAGATATTTCCATGTTCATCCACATGGCTGTGTAGATATATCCATGTTCATACAGATGGCGGTGAAGATATTTCCATGTTCATACAGATAGCGGTGTAGATATTTCCATGTTCATACAGATAGCGGTGTGGATATTTCCATGTTCATAAAGATAGCGGTGTATGTATTTCCATGTTCATACAGATAGCGGTGTAGATATTTCCATGTTCATCCTGATGGCTGTGTAGATATTTCCATGTTCATACAGGTAGCGGTGTAGATATCTCCATCTTAATACAGATGGCGGTGTAGATATTTATATGTTCATTCAGATGACGGTGCATATATTTCCATGTTCATACAGATAGTGGTGTAGTTATTTCCATGTGTAAAGAGATAGCTGTGTAGATATTTCCATGTATATGCAGATAGCTGTGTAGACATTTCCGTTTTCATGCAGATAGCGGTGTATATATTTCCCTTATCAAACAGTTAGCGGTGTAGATATTTCCATGTTCATAAAGATACCAGTGTAGATATTTCCATGTTTATACAGATAGCGGTGAAGATGTATGCATGTTTACACAGATAGCGGTGTAGATATTTCCATGTTCATCCAGATGGCTGTGTAGATATATCCATGTTCATACAGATAGCGGTGTAGATATTTCCATGTTCATACAGATAGCGGTGCAGATATTTCCATGTTCATCCAGATGGCTGTGTAGATATATCCATGTTCATACAGACGGCGGTGAAGATATTTTCATGTTCATACAGATAGCGGTGTAGATATTTCCATGTTCAGACAGATAGCGGTGTAGATATTTCCATGTTCACACAGATAGCGATGTATTTATTTCCATGTTCACACAGATAGCGGTGTAGATATTTCCATGTTCATCCAGATGGCTGTGTAGATATATCCATGTTCATACAGATAGCGGTGTAGATATTTCCATGTTCATCCAGATGGCTGTGTAGCTATTTCCATGTTCATACAGATAGTGGTGTAGATATTTCCATGTTCATACAGATAGCGGTGTAGATATTTCCATGTTCGTACAGATAGCCTTGTAGATATTTCCATGTTCATACCGATAGCGCTGCTGATACTTCCATGTTTATACAGGTAGCGGTGTATATATTTCCGTGTTCATACAGGTAGCGGTGTAGATATTTCCATGTTCATATAGATAGCGGTGCAGATATTTCCATGTTCATCCAGATGGCTGTGTAGATATATCCATGTTCATACAGATGGCGGTGAAGATATTTCCGTGTTCATACAGATATCGGCGTAGATATTTCCATGTTCATACAGATAGCGGTGTAGATATTTCCAAGTTTATACAGATAGCGGTGTAGATATCTCCATCTTAATACAGATGGCGGTGTAGATATTTATATGTTCATTCAGATGGCGGTGCAGATATTTCCATGTTCATACAGATGGCGGTGTAGATATTTCCATGTTCATACAGATAGCGGTGTAGTTATTTCCATGTGTAAAGAGATAGCTGTGTAGATATTCCCATGTATATGCACATAGCTGTGTAGATCTTTCCATTTTCAAGCAGATAGCGGTGTATATACTTCCCTGTTCAAACAGATAGCGGTGTAGATATTTCCATGTTCATACAGATAGAGGTGTAGATATTTCCATTTTTATACAGATAGCTGTGTAGCTATTTCCATGTTCATACAGATAGCGGAGTGGATATTTCCATGTTCATAGAGATAGCGGTGTAGATATTTCCATGTTTATACAGGTAGCGGTTTAGATATTTCCATGTTTATACAGATAGCCGTGAAGATGTATGCATGTTTACACTGATAGCGGTTTAGATATTTTCATGTTCATCCAGATGGCTGTGTAGATATTTCCATGTTCATACAGATAGCTGTGTAGATATTTCCATGTTCATCCAGATGGCTGTGTAGATATATCGATGTTCATACAGATGGCGGTGAAGATATTCCCATGTTCATACAGATAGCGGTGTAGATATTTCCATGTTCATACAGATAGCGGTGTAGCTATTTCCTTGTTCATACAGATAGCGGTGTAGATATTTCCTTGTTCATCCAGATGGCTGTGTAGATATATCCATGTTCATACAGATGGCGGTGAAGGTATTTCCATGTTCATACAGATAGCGGTGTAGATATTTCCATGTTCATACAGATAGTGGTGTAGATATTTCCATGTTCATACAGATAGCGGTGTAGCTATTTCTATGTTCATACAGATAGCGGCGTAGATATTTCCATGTTTATACAGATAGCGGTGAAGATGTATGCATGTTTACACAGATAGCGGTGTAGATATTTCCATGTTCATACAGATAGCGGTGTAGATATTTCCATGTTCATCCAGACGGCTGTGTAGACATAACCATGTTCATACAGATGGCGGTGAAGATATTTCCATGTTCATACAGATAGTGGTGTAGATATTTCCATGTTCATCCAGATGTCTGTGTAGATACATCCATGTTCATACAGATAGCGGTGTAGATATTTCCATGTTCATACAGATAGTGGTGTAGATATTTCCATGTTCATACAGATAGCGGTGTAGCTATTTCCATGTTCATACAGATAGCGGTGTAGATATTTCCATGTTTATACAGATAGCGGTGAAGATGTATGCATGTTTACAAGGATAGCAGTCTAGATGTTTCCATGTTCATGCAGATAGCGGTGTAGATATTTCCATGTTCATACAGATAGCGGTGTATGTATTTCCATGTTTATACAGATAGCGGTGTAGATATCTCCTTCTTAATACAGATGGCGGTGTAGATATTTATATGTTCATACAGATGGCAGTACAGATATTTCCATGTTCATACAGATGGTGGTGTAGATATTTCCATGTTTATAGAGATAGCGGAGTAGTTATTTCCATGTGCAAAGAGATAGCTGTGTAAATATTTCCATGTATATGCAGATAGCTTTGTAGATATTTCCATTTTCATGCAGATAGCGGTGTAGATATTTCCATGTTCAAACAGATAGCGGTGTAGACATTTCCATGTTCATACAGATAGCGGTGTGGATATTTCCATGTTTTTACAGATAGCGGTGAAGATGTATGCATGTTTACACAGATAGCGGTGTAGATATTTTCATGTTCATACAGATAGCGGTGTAGATATTTCCATGTTCATCCAGACGGCTGTGTAGAGATATCCATGTTCATACAGATGGCGGTGAAGATATTTCCATGTTCATACAGATGGCTGTGTAGATATATCCATGTTCATACAGATGGCGGTGAAGATTTTTCCATGTTCATACAGATGGCGGTGTAGATATTTCCATGTTCATACAGATAGCGGTGTAGATATTTCCATGTTTATACAGACAGCAGTGTAGATATATCCTTGTTTATACAGATAGCGGTGTAGATTTCTCCTTCTAAATACAGACGGCGGTGTAGATGTTTATATGTTCATACAGATGGCGGTGCAGATATTTCCATGTTCATACAGATAGAGGTGTAGATATTTCCATGTTCATACAGATAGCGGTGTAGATATTTCCATGTTCATACAGATAGAGGTGTAGATATTTCCATGTTCATACAGATAGCGGTGTAGATATTTCCATGTTCATACAGATAGCGGTGCTGATATTTCCATGTTTATACACATAGCGGTGTAGATATTTCCATGTTTATACAGATAGCGGTGTAGATATCTCTATCTTAATACAGATGGAGGTGTAGATATTTATATGTTCATACAGATGGCGGTGCAGATATTCCCACGTTAATACAGATGGCGGTGTAGATATTTCCATGTTCATACAGATAGCGGTGTAGTTTTTTCCATGTGAAAAGAGACAGCTGTGTAGATATTTCCATGTATATGCAGATAGCTGTGTAGATATTTCCATTTTCATGTAGATAGCGGTGTATATATTTCCATGTTGAATCAGATAGCCTTGTAGATATTTCCATGTTTATACAGATAGCGGTGAAGATGTATGCATGTCTACACAGATAGCAGTGTAGATATTTCCATGTTCATCCAGATGGCTCTGTAGATATATCCATGTTCATACAGATAGCGGTGTAGATATTTGCATGTTCACACAGATAGCGGTGTAGATATTTCCATGTTCATCCAGATGGCTGTTTAGATATATCCATGTTCATACAGATAGCGGTGTAGATATTTCCATGTTCATACAGATAGAGGTGTAGATATTTCCATGTTCATAAAGATAGCGGTGTAGCTATTTCCATGTTCATACAGATAGCGGTGTAGATATTTCCATGTTCAAGGAGATAGCGGTGTAGATATTTCCATGTTCATACAGATAGCTGTGCTGATACTTCCATATTTATACAGGTAGCGGTGTAGATATTTCCATGTTTATACAGATAGTGGTGTAGATATTTCCATGTTTATACAGATAGCGGTGTAGATATTTACAAGTTTATACAGATAGATGTGTAGATATCTCCATCTTAACACAGATGGTGGTGTAGATATTTATATGTTCATACAGATGACGGTGCAGTTATTTCCGTGTTCATATAGATGGCCGTGTAGATATTTCCATGTTTATAGAGGTAGCGGTGTAGTTATTTCCATGTGCAAAGAGATAGCTTTGTAGATATTTCCATGTGTATGCAGATAGCTGTGTAGATATTTCCATTTTCATGCGGATAGCGGTGTAGATATTTCCATGTTCAAACAGATAGCGGTGTAGATATTTCCATGTTCATACAGATAGCGGTGTAGATATTTCCATGTTTATACAGATAGCGGTGAAGATGTATGCATGTTTACAAGGATAGCAGTGTAGATATTTCCATGTTCATACAGATAGCGGTGTAGATATTTCCATGTTCATCCAGATGGCTGTGTAGATATATCCATGTTCATACAAAAGGCAGTGAACATATTTCCATGTTCATACAGATAGCGGTGTAGATATTTCCATGTTCATACAGATAGCGGTGTAGATATTTCCGTGTTCATACCGATAGCGGTGCTGATATTTCCATGTTTATACAAGTAACGGTGTAGATATTTCCATGTTTGTACAGATTGCAGTGTAGATATTTCCATGTTTATACAGATAGCAGTGTAGATATTTCCATGTTTATACAGATATCGGTGTAGATATCTCCTTCTTAATACAGATGGCGGTGTAGATATTTATATGTTCATACAGATGGCGGTGCAGATATTTCCATGTTCATACAGATGGCGGTGTAGATATTTCCATGTTCATACAGATAGCGGTGTAGTTATTTCCATGTGTAAAGAGATAGCTGTGTAGATCTTCCCATGTATATTCAGATAGCTGTGTAGATATTTCCATTTTCATGCAGATAGCGGTGTATATATTTCCCTGTTCAAACAGATAGCGGTGTAGATATTTCCATGTTCATTCAGATAGTGGTGTAGATATTTCCATGTTCATACAGATAGCTGTGTAGCTATTTCCATGTTCATACAGATAGTGGTGTGGATATTTCCATATTCATAGAGATAGCGGTGTAGATATTTCCATGTTCATACAGATAGCGGTGCTGATATTTCCATGTTTCTACAGGTAGCGGTGTAGATATTTCCATGTTTATACAGATAGCAGTGAAGGTGTATGCATGTTTACACATACAGCGGTGTACATATTTTCATGTTCATCCAGATGGCTGTGTAGATATTTCCATGTTTATACAGATAGCGGTGTAGATATTTCCATGTTCATACTGATAGCGGTGCTGTTATTTCCATGTTTATACAGGTAGCGGTGTAGATATTTCCATGTTTATACAGATAGCGGTGTAGATATTTCCATGTTTATACAGATAGCAGTGTAGATATTTCCATGTTTATACAGATAGCGGTGAAGGTATCTCTTTCTTAATACAGATGGCAGTGTAGATATTTTTATGTTCATAGAGATGGCGGTGCAGATATTTCCATGTTCATACAGGTGGCGGTGTAGATATTTCCATGTTCATACAGATAGCGGTGTAGTTATTTCCATGTTTAAGAGATAGCTGTATAGATATTTCCATGTATATGCAGATAGCTGTTTAGATATTTCCATTTTCATGCACATAGCGGTGTATATATTTCCCTGTTCAAACAGATAGCGGTGTAGATATTTCCATGTTCATACAGATAGTGGTGTAGATATTTCCATGTTCATACAGATAGCGGTGTAGATATTTCCATGTTCATCCAGATGGCTGTGAAGATATATCCATGTTCATACAGATTGCGGTGTAGATAATTCCATGTTCATACAGATAGTGGTGTAGATATTTCCATGTTCATACAGATAGCAGTGTAGCTATTTCCATGTTCATACAGATAGCGGTGTAGATATTTCCATGTTTATACAGATAGCGGTGAAGATGTATGCATGTTTACAAGGATAGCAGTGTAGATGTTTCCATGTTCATGCAGATAGCGGTGTAGATATTTCCATGTTCATCCAGATGGCATTGTAGATATATCCATGTTCATACAGATGGCAGTGAAGATATTTCCATGTTCATACAGATAGCGGTGTAGATATTTCCATATTCATACAGATAGCGGTGGAGATATTTCCATGTTCATACCGATAGCGGTGCTGATATTTCCATGTTTATACAGGTAGCGATGTAGATATTTCCATGTTTGTACAGATATCGGTGTAGATATCTCCTTCTTAATGCAGATGGCGGTGTAGATATTTATATGTTCATACAGATGGCGGTGCAGATATTTCCATGTTCATACAGATGGCGGTGTAGATATTTCCATGTTCATACAGATAGCGGTGTAGATATTTCCATTTTCATGCAGATAGCGGTGTATATATTTCCGTGTTCAACCAGTTAGCGGTTTAGATATTTCCATGTTCATGCAGATAGCGGTGAAGATATTTCCATGTTCATACAAATGGCGGTGTAGATATTTCCATGTTCATACCGATAGCGGTGCTGATATTTCCATGTTTATACAGGTAGCTGTGTAGATATTTCCATGTTTATACAGATAGCGGTGTGGATATTTCCATGTTTATACACATAGCGGTGTAGATATTTCCATGTTTATACAGATAACGGTGTAGATATTTCCGTGTTTATACAGATAGCGGTGTAGATATTTCCATGTTCATACAGATAGCGGTGTATGTATTTCCATGTTCAAACAGATAGCGGTGTAGATATTTCCATTTTCATGCAGATAACGGTGTATATATTTCCGTGTTCAAACAGTTAGCGGTTTAGATATTTCCATGTTCATAAAGATAGCGGTGTAGATATTTCCATGTTTATACAGATAGCGGTGAAGATGTATGCATGTTTACACAGATAGCGGTGTAGATATTTCCATGTTCATCCAGATGGCTGTGTAGATATATCCATGTTCATACAGATGGCGGTGAAGATATTTCCATGTTCATACAGATAGCGGTGTAGATATTTCCATGTTCATACAGATAGCCGTGTAGATATTGCCATGTTCATACCGATAGCGGTGTACATATTTCCGTGTTTATACAGATAGCGGTGTAGATATTTCCATGTTTATACACATAGCGGTGTAGATATTTCCATGTTTATACTGATAGCGGTGTAGATATCTCCATCTTAATAGAGATGGCGGTGTAGATATTTGTATGTTCATACAGATGGCGGTGCAGATATTCCCACGTTAATACAGATGGCGGTGCAGATATTTCCATGCTCATACAGATAGCGGTGTAGTTTTTTCCATGTGTAAAGAGATAGCTGTGTAGATATTTCCATGTATATGCAGATAGCTGTGTAGATATTTCCATTTTCATGCAGATAGCGGTGTATATATTTCCATGTTGAATCAGATAGCGGTGTAGATATTTCCATGTTTATACAGATAGCGGTGAAGATGTATGCATGTCTACACAGATAGCAGTGTAGATATTTCCATGTTCATCCAGATGGCTGTGTAGATATATCCATGTTCATACAGATAGCGGTGTAGATATTTGCATGTTCATACAGATAGCGGTGTAGATATTTCCATGTTCATCCAGATGGCTGTTTAGATATATCCATGTTCATACAGATAGCGGTGTAGATATTTCCATGTTCATACAGATAGTGGTGTAGATATTTCCATGTTCATAAAGATAGCGGTGTAGGTATTTCCATGTTCATACAGATTGCGGTGTAGATATTTCCATGTTCAAGGAGATAGCGGTGTAGATATTTCCATGTTCATACAGATAGCTGTGCTGATATTTCCATATTTATACAGGTAGCGGTGTAGATATTTCCATGTTTATACAGATAGTGGTGTAGATATTTCCATGTTTATACAGATAGCGGTGAAGATGTATGCATGTTTACACAGATAGCGGTGTAGATATTTCCATGTTCATCCAGATGGCTGTGTAGATATATCCATGTTCATACAGATGGCGGTGAAGATATTTCCATGTTCATACAGATAGCGGTGTAGATATTTCCATGTTCATACAGATAGCGGTTTAGATATTTCCATGTTCATACCGATAGCGGTGCTGATATTTCCATGTTTATACAGGTAGCGGTGTAGATATTTCCATGTTTATCCAGATAGCGGTGTAGATATTTCCATGTTTATACAGATAGCAGTGTAGATATTTCCATGTTTATACGGATAGCGGTGTAGATACCTCCTTCTTAATACAGATGGCAGTGTAGATATTTATAAGTTCATAGAGATGGCGGTGCATATATTTCCATGTTCATACAGATTGCGGTGTAGATATTTCCAAGTTTATACAGATAGCGGCGTAGATATCTCCATCTTAATACAGATGGCGGTGTAGATATTTATATGAAAATACAGATGGCGGTGTAGATATTTCCATGTTTACAGAGATACCGGTGCAGTTATTTCCATGAGTAAAGAGATAGCTCTGTAGATATTTCCATGTATATGCAGATAGCTGTGTAGATATTTCCATTTTCATGCAGATAGCGGTGTAGATATTTCCATGTTCATACAGATAGCGGTGTAGATATTTCCATGTTTATACACATAGCTGTGTAGATATTTCCATGTTTATACAGATAGCGGTGTAGAGATTTCCGTGTTTATACAGATAGCGGTGTAGATATTTCCATGTTCATACAGATAGCAGTGTATATATTTCCATGTTCATACAGATAGCGGTGTAGATATTTCCATGTTTATACAGATAGCGGTGAAGATGTATGAATGTTGACACAGATAGCGGTGTAGATATTTCCATGTTCATCCAGATGGCTGTGTAGATATATCCATGTTCATACAGATGGCGGTGAAGATATTTCCATGTTCATACAGATAGCGGTGTAGATATTTCCAAGTTCATACAGATAGCGGTGGAGATATTTCCATGTTCATACAGATGGCTGTGTAGATATATCCAAGTTCATACAGATAGCGGTGAAGATATTTCCATGTTCATACAAATGGCGGTGTAGATATTTCCATGTTCATACCGATAGCAGTGCTGATATTTCCATGTTCATACAGTTAGCGGTGTAGATATTTCCATGTTTATACAGATAGCGGTGTGGATATTTCCATGTTTATACACATAGCGGTGTAGATATTTCCATGTTTATACAGATAGCGGTGTAGATATTTCCGTGTTTATACAGATAGCGGTGTAGATATTTCCATGTTCATACAGATAGCGGTGTATGTATTTCCATGTTCATACAGATAGCGGTGTAGATATTTCCATTTTCATGCAGATAGCGGTGTATATATTTCCGTGTTCAACCAGTTAGCGGTTTAGATATTTCCATGTTCATAAAGATAGCGGTGTAGATATTTCCATGTTTATACAGATAGCGGTGAAGATGTATGCATGTTTACACAGATAGCGGAGTAGATATTTCCATGTTCATCCACATGGCTGTGTAGATATATCCATGTTCATACAGATAGCGGTGTAGATATTTCCATGTTCATACAGATAGCGGTGTAGATATTTCCATGTTCATACAGATAGCGTTGTATGTATTACCATGTTCATACATATAGCGGTGTAGATATTTCCATGTTCATCCAGATGGCTGTGTAGATATTTCCATGTTCATGCAGATAGCGGTGTAGATATTTCCATGTTCATACAGATAGCGGTGTAGATATTTCCATGTTCATCCAGATGGCTGTGTAGATATATCCATGTTCATACAGATGGCGGTGAAGATATTTCCATGTTCATACAGATAGCGGTGTAGATATTTCCATGTTCATACAGATAGCCGTGTAGATATTGCCATGTTCATACCGATAGCGGTGTACTTATTTCCGTGTTTATACAGATAGCGGTGTAGATATTTCCATGTTTATACACATAGCGGTGTAGATATTTCCATGTTTATACTGATAGCGGTGTAGATATCTCCATCTTAATAGAGATTGCGGTGTAGATATTTATATGTTCATACAGATGGCGGTGCAGATATTCCCACGTTAATACAGATGGCGGTGTAGATATTTCCATGCTCATACAGATAGCGGTGTAGTTTTTTCCATGTGTAAAGAGATAGCTGTGTAGATATTTCCATGTATATGCAGATAGCTGTGTAGATATTTCCATTTTCATGCAGATAGCGGTGTATATATTTCCATGTTGAATCAGATAGCGGTGTAGATATTTCCATGTTTATACAGATAGCGGTGAAGATGTATGCATGTCTACACAGATAGCAGTGTAGATATTTCCATGTTCATCCAGATGGCTGTGTAGATATATCCATGTTCATACAGATAGCGGTGTAGATATTTGCATGTTCATACAGATAGCGGTGTAGATATTTCCATGTTCATCCAGATGGCTGTTTAGATATATCCATGTTCATACAGATAGCGGTGTAGATATTTCCATGTTCATACAGATAGTGGTGTAGATATTTCCATGTTTATACAGATAGTGGTGTAGATATTTCCATGTTTATACAGATAGCGGTGAAGATGTATGCATGTTTACACAGATAGCGGTGTAAATATTTCCATGTTCATCCAGATGGCTGTGTAGATATATCCATGTTCATACAGATGGCGGTGAAGATATTTCCATGTTCATACAGATAGCGGTGTAGATATTTCCATGTTCATACAGATAGCCGTGTAGATATTGCCATGTTTATACCGATAGCGGTGTACATATTTCCGTGTTTATACAGATAGCGGTGTAGATATTTCCATGTTTATACACATAGCGGTATAGATATTTCCATGTTTATACTGATAGCGGTGTAGATATCTCCATCTTAATAGAGATGGCGGTGTAGATATTTATAAGTTCATACAGATGGCGGTGCAGATATTCCCACGTTAATACAGATGGCGGTGTAGATATTTCCATGCTCATACAGATAGCGGTGTAGTTTTTTCCATGTGTAAAGAGATAGCTGTGTAGATATTTCCATGTATATGCAGATAGCTGTGTAGATATTTCCATTTTCATGCAGATAGCGGTGTATATATTTCCATGTTGAATCAGATAGCGGTGTAGATATTTCCATGTTTATACAGATAGCGGTGAAGATGTATGCATGTCTACACAGATAGCAGTGTAGATATTTCCATGTTCATCCAGATGGCTGTGTAGATATATCCATGTTCATACAGATAGCGGTGTAGATATTTGCATGTTCATACAGATAGCGGTGTAGATATTTCCATGTTCATCCAGATTTCTGTTTAGATATATCCATGTTCATACAGATAGCGGTGTAGATATTTCCATGTTCATACAGATAGTGGTGTAGATATGTCCATGTTCATAAAGATAGCGGTGTAGGTATTTCCATGTTCATACAGATTGTGGTGTAGATATTTCCATGATCAAGGAGATAGCGGTGTAGATATTTCCATGTTCATACAGATAGCTGTGCTGATATTTCCATATTTATACAGGTAGCGGTGTAGATATTTCCATGTTTATACAGATAGTGGTGTAGATATTTCCATGTTTATACAGATAGCGGTGTAGATATTTCCAAGTTTATACAGATAGATGTGTAGATATCTCCATCTTAATACAGATGGTGGTGTAGATATTTATATGTTCATACAGATGGCGGTGCAGTTATTTCCGTGTTCATATAGATGGCCGTGTAGATATTTCCATGTTTATAGAGATAGCGGTGTAGTTATTTCCATGTGCAAAGAGATAGCTTTGTAGATATTTCCATGTGTATGCAGATAGCTGTGTAGATATTTCCATTTTCATGCGGATAGCGGTGTAGATATTTCCATGTTCAAACAGATAGCGGTGTAGATATTTCCATGTTCATACAGATAGCGGTGTAGATATTTCCATGTTTATACAGATAGCAGTGAAGATGTATGCATGTTTACAAGGATAGCAGTGTAGATGTTTCCATGTTCATGCAGATAGCGGTGTAGATATTTCCCTGTTCATCCAGATGGCATTGTAGATATATCCATGTTCATACAGATGGCAGTGAAGATATTTCCATGTTCATACAGATAGCGGTGTAGATATTTCCATGTTCATCCAGATGGCTGTGAAGATATATCCATGTTCATACAGAATGCGGTGTAGATAATTCCATGTTCATACAGATAGTGGTGTAGATATTTCCATGTTCATACAGATAGCAGTGTAGCTATTTCCATGTTCATACAGATAGCGGTGTAGATATTTCCATGTTTATACAGATAGCGGTGAAGATGTATGCATGTTTACAAGGATAGCAGTGTAGATGTTTCCATGTTCATGCAGATAGCGGTGTAGATATTTCCATGTTCATCCAGATGGCATTGTAGATATATCCATGTTCATACAGATGGCAGTGAAGATATTTCCATGTTCATACAGATAGCGGTGTAGATATTTCCATATTCATACAGATAGCGGTGGAGATATTTCCATGTTCATACCGATAGCGGTGCTGATATTTCCATGTTTATACAGGTAGCGATGTAGATATTTCCATGTTTGTACAGATATCGGTGTAGATATCTCCTTCTTAATGCAGATGGCGGTGTAGATATTTATATGTTCATACAGATGGCGGTGCAGATATTTCCATGTTCATACAGATGGCGGTGTAGATATTTCCATGTTCATACAGATAGCGGTGTAGATATTTCCATTTTCATGCAGATAGCGGTGTATATATTTCCGTGTTCAACCAGTTAGCGGTTTAGATATTTCCTTGTTCATAAAGATAGCGGTGTAGATATTTCCATTTTTATACAGATAGCGGTGAAGATGTATGCATGTTTACACAGATAGCGGAGTAGATATTTCCATGTTAATCCACATGGCTGTGTAGATATATCCATGTTCATACAGATAGCGGTGTAGATATTTCCATGTTCATACAGATAGCGGTGTAGATATTTCCATGTTCATACAGATAGCGTTGTATGTATTTCCATGTTCATACATATAGCGGTGTAGATATTTCCATGTTCATCCAGATGGCTGTGTAGATATTTCCATGTTCATGCAGAAAGCGGTGTAGATATTTCCATGTTCATACAGATAGCGGTGTAGATATTTCCATGTTCATCCAGATGGCTGTGTAGATATATCCATGTTCATACAGATGGCGGTGAAGATATTTCCATGTTCATACAGATAGCGGTGTAGATATTTCCATGTTCATACAGATAGCCGTGTAGATATTGCCATGTTCATACCGATAGCTGTGTACATATTTCCGTGTTTATGCAGATAGCGGTGTAGATATTTCCATGTTTATACACATAGCGGTGTAGATATTTCCATGTTTATACTGATAGCGGTGTAGATATCTCCATCTTAATAGAGATGGCGGTGTAGATATTTATATGTTCATACAGATGGCGGTGCAGATATTCCCACGTTAATACAGATGGCGGTGTAGATATTTCCATGCTCATACAGATAGCGGTGTAGTTTTTTCCATGTGTAAAGAGATAGCTGTGTAGATATTTCCATGTATATGCAGATAGCTGTGTAGATATTTCCATTTTCATGCAGATAGCGGTGTATATATTTCCATGTTGAATCAGATAGCGGTGTAGATATTTCCATGTTTATACAGATAGCGGTGAAGATGTATGCATGTCTACACAGATAGCAGTGTAGATATTTCCATGTTCATCCAGATGGCTGTGTAGATATATCCATGTTCATACAGATAGCGGTGTAGATATTTGCATGTTCATACAGATAGCGGTGTAGATATTTCCATGTTCATCCAGATGGCTGTTTAGATATATCCATGTTCATACAGATAGCGGTGTAGATATTTCCATGTTCATACAGATAGTGGTGTAGATATTTCCATGTTCATAAAGATAGCGGTGTAGGTATTTCCATGTTCATACAGATTGCGGTGTAGATATTTCCATGTTCAAGGAGATAGCGGTGTAGATATTTCCATGTTCATACAGATAGCTGTGCTGATATTTCCATATTTATACAGGTAGCGGTGTAGATATTTCCATGTTTATACAGATAGTGGTGTAGATATTTCCATGTTTATACAGATAGCGGTGAAGATGTATGCATGTTTACACAGATAGCGGTGTAGATATTTCCATGTTCATCCAGATGGCTGTGTAGATATATCCATGTTCATACAGATGGCGGTGAAGATATTTCCATGTTCATACAGATAGCGGTGTAGATATTTCCATGTTCATACAGATAGCGGTTTAGATATTTCCATGTTCATACCGATAGCGGTGCTGATATTTCCATGTTTATACAGGTAGCGGTGTAGATATTTCCATGTTTATCCAGATAGCGGTGTAGATATTTCCATGTTTATACAGATAGCAGTGTAGATATTTCCATGTTTATACGGATAGCGGTGTAGATACCTCCTTCTTAATACAGATGGCAGTGTAGATATTTATAAGTTCATAGAGATGGCGGTGCATATATTTCCATGTTCATACAGATTGCGGTGTAGATATTTCCAAGTTTATACAGATAGCGGCGTAGATATCTCCATCTTAATACAGATGGCGGTGTAGATATTTATATGTAAATACAGATGGCGGTGTAGATATTTCCATGTTTACAGAGATACCGGTGCAGTTATTTCCATGAGTAAAGAGATAGCTCTGTAGATATTTCCATGTATATGCAGATAGCTGTGTAGATATTTCCATTTTCATGCAGATAGCGGTGTAGATATTTCCATGTTCATACAGATAGCGGTGTAGATATTTCCATGTTTATACACATAGCTGTGTAGATATTTCCATGTTTATACAGATAGCGGTGTAGAGATTTCCGTGTTTATACAGATAGCGGTGTAGATATTTCCATGTTCATACAGATAGCAGTGTATATATTTCCATGTTCATACAGATAGCGGTGTAGATATTTCCATGTTTATACAGATAGCGGTGAAGATGTATGAATGTTGACACAGATAGCGGTGTAGATATTTCCATGTTCATCCAGATGGCTGTGTAGATATATCCATGTTCATACAGATGGCGGTGAAGATATTTCCATGTTCATACAGATAGCGGTGTAGATATTTCCAAGTTCATACAGATAGCGGTGGAGATATTTCCATGTTCATACAGATGGCTGTGTAGATATATCCAAGTTCATACAGATAGCGGTGAAGGTATTTCCATGTTCATACAAATGGCGGTGTAGATATTTCCATGTTCATACCGATAGCGGTGCTGATATTTCCATGTTCATACAGTTAGCGGTGTAGATATTTCCATGTTTATACAGATAGCGGTGTGGATATTTCCATGTTTATACACATAGCGGTGTAGATATTTCCATGTTTATACAGATAGCGGTGTAGATATTTCCGTGTTTATACAGATAGCGGTGTAGATATTTCCATGTTCATACAGATAGCGGTGTATGTATTTCCATGTTCATACAGATAGCGGTGTAGATATTTCCATTTTCATGCAGATAGCGGTGTATATATTTCCGTGTTCAACCAGTTAGCGGTTTAGATATTTCCATGTTCATAAAGATAGCGGTGTAGATATTTCCATGTTTATACAGATAGCGGTGAAGATGTATGCATGTTTACACAGATAGCGGAGTAGATATTTCCATGTTCATCCACATGGCTGTGTAGATATATCCATGTTCATACAGATAGCGGTGTAGATATTTCCATGTTCATACAGATAGCGGTGTAGATATTTCCATGTTCATACAGATAGCGTTGTATGTATTACCATGTTCATACATATAGCGGTGTAGATATTTCCATGTTCATCCAGATGGCTGTGTAGATATTTCCATGTTCATGCAGATAGCGGTGTAGATATTTCCATGTTCATACAGATAGCGGTGTAGATATTTCCATGTTCATCCAGATGGCTGTGTAGATATATCCATGTTCATACAGATGGCGGTGAAGATATTTCCATGTTCATACAGATAGCGGTGTAGATATTTCCATGTTCATACAGATAGCCGTGTAGATATTGCCATGTTCATACCGATAGCGGTGTACTTATTTCCGTGTTTATACAGATAGCGGTGTAGATATTTCCATGTTTATACACATAGCGGTGTAGATATTTCCATGTTTATACTGATAGCGGTGTAGATATCTCCATCTTAATAGAGATGGCGGTGTAGATATTTATATGTTCATACAGATGGCGGTGCAGATATTCCCACGTTAATACAGATGGCGGTGTAGATATTTCCATGCTCATACAGATAGCGGTGTAGTTTTTTCCATGTGTAAAGAGATAGCTGTGTAGATATTTCCATGTATATGCAGATAGCTGTGTAGATATTTCCATTTTCATGCAGATAGCGGTGTATATATTTCCATGTTGAATCAGATAGCGGTGTAGATATTTCCATGTTTATACAGATAGCGGTGAAGATGTATGCATGTCTACACAGATAGCAGTGTAGATATTTCCATGTTCATCCAGATGGCTGTGTAGATATATCCATGTTCATACAGATAGCGGTGTAGATATTTGCATGTTCATACAGATAGCGGTGTAGATATTTCCATGTTCATCCAGATGGCTGTTTAGATATATCCATGTTCATACAGATAGCGGTGTAGATATTTCCATGTTCATACAGATAGTGGTGTAGATATTTCCATGTTTATACAGATAGTGGTGTAGATATTTCCATGTTTATACAGATAGCGGTGAAGATGTATGCATGTTTACACAGATAGCGGTGTAAATATTTCCATGTTCATCCAGATGGCTGTGTAGATATATCCATGTTCATACAGATGGCGGTGAAGATATTTCCATGTTCATACAGATAGCGGTGTAGATATTTCCATGTTCATACAGATAGCCGTGTAGATATTGCCATGTTCATACCGATAGCGGTGTACATATTTCCGTGTTTATACAGATAGCGGTGTAGATATTTCCATGTTTATACACATAGCGGTATAGATATTTCCATGTTTATACTGATAGCGGTGTAGATATCTCCATCTTAATAGAGATGGCGGTGTAGATATTTATAAGTTCATACAGATGGCGGTGCAGATATTCCCACGTTAATACAGATGGCGGTGTAGATATTTCCATGCTCATACAGATAGCGGTGTAGTTTTTTCCATGTGTAAAGAGATAGCTGTGTAGATATTTCCATGTATATGCAGATAGCTGTGTAGATATTTCCATTTTCATGCAGATAGCGGTGTATATATTTCCATGTTGAATCAGATAGCGGTGTAGATATTTCCATGTTTATACAGATAGCGGTGAAGATGTATGCATGTCTACACAGATAGCAGTGTAGATATTTCCATGTTCATCCAGATGGCTGTGTAGATATATCCATGTTCATACAGATAGCGGTGTAGATATTTGCATGTTCATACAGATAGCGGTGTAGATATTTCCATGTTCATCCAGATTTCTGTTTAGATATATCCATGTTCATACAGATAGCGGTGTAGATATTTCCATGTTCATACAGATAGTGGTGTAGATATGTCCATGTTCATAAAGATAGCGGTGTAGGTATTTCCATGTTCATACAGATTGTGGTGTAGATATTTCCATGATCAAGGAGATAGCGGTGTAGATATTTCCATGTTCATACAGATAGCTGTGCTGATATTTCCATATTTATACAGGTAGCGGTGTAGATATTTCCATGTTTATACAGATAGTGGTGTAGATATTTCCATGTTTATACAGATAGCGGTGTAGATATTTCCAAGTTTATACAGATAGATGTGTAGATATCTCCATCTTAATACAGATGGTGGTGTAGATATTTATATGTTCATACAGATGGCGGTGCAGTTATTTCCGTGTTCATATAGATGGCCGTGTAGATATTTCCATGTTTATAGAGATAGCGGTGTAGTTATTTCCATGTGCAAAGAGATAGCTTTGTAGATATTTCCATGTGTATGCAGATAGCTGTGTAGATATTTCCATTTTCATGCGGATAGCGGTGTAGATATTTCCATGTTCAAACAGATAGCGGTGTAGATATTTCCATGTTCATACAGATAGCGGTGTAGATATTTCCATGTTTATACAGATAGCAGTGAAGATGTATGCATGTTTACAAGGATAGCAGTGTAGATGTTTCCATGTTCATGCAGATAGCGGTGTAGATATTTCCCTGTTCATCCAGATGGCATTGTAGATATATCCATGTTCATACAGATGGCAGTGAAGATATTTCCATGTTCATACAGATAGCGGTGTAGATATTTCCATGTTCATCCAGATGGCTGTGAAGATATATCCATGTTCATACAGATTGCGGTGTAGATAATTCCATGTTCATACAGATAGTGGTGTAGATATTTCCATGTTCATACAGATAGCAGTGTAGCTATTTCCATGTTCATACAGATAGCGGTGTAGATATTTCCATGTTTATACAGATAGCGGTGAAGATGTATGCATGTTTACAAGGATAGCAGTGTAGATGTTTCCATGTTCATGCAGATAGCGGTGTAGATATTTCCATGTTCATCCAGATGGCATTGTAGATATATCCATGTTCATACAGATGGCAGTGAAGATATTTCCATGTTCATACAGATAGCGGTGTAGATATTTCCATATTCATACAGATAGCGGTGGAGATATTTCCATGTTCATACCGATAGCGGTGCTGATATTTCCATGTTTATACAGGTAGCGATGTAGATATTTCCATGTTTGTACAGATATCGGTGTAGATATCTCCTTCTTAATGCAGATGGCGGTGTAGATATTTATATGTTCATACAGATGGCGGTGCAGATATTTCCATGTTCATACAGATGGCGGTGTAGATATTTCCATGTTCATACAGATAGCGGTGTAGTTATTTCCATGTGTAAAGAGATAGCTGTGTAGATATTCCCATGTATATTCAGATAGCTGTGTAGATATTTCCATTTTCATGCAGACAGCGGTGTATATATTTCCCTGTTCATACAGATAGCGGTGTAGCTATTTCCATGTTCATACAGATAGCGGTGTGGATATTTCCATGTTCATAGAGATAGCGGTGTAGATATTTCCATGTTCATACAGATAGCGGTGCTGATATTTCCATGTTTATACAGGTAGCGGTGTAGATATTTCCATGTTTATACAGATAGCGGTGAAGATGTATGCATGTCTACACAGATAGCAGTGTAGATATTTCCATGTTCATCCAGATGGCTGTGTAGATATATCCATGTTCATACAGATAGCGGTGTAGATATTTGCATGTTCATACAGATAGCGGTGTAGATATTTCCATGTTCATCCAGATTTCTGTTTAGATATATCCATGTTCATACAGATAGCGGTGTAGATATTTCCATGTTCATACAGATAGTGGTGTAGATATGTCCATGTTCATAAAGATAGCGGTGTAGGTATTTCCATGTTCATACAGATTGTGGTGTAGATATTTCCATGATCAAGGAGATAGCGGTGTAGATATTTCCATGTTCATACAGATAGCTGTGCTGATATTTCCATATTTATACAGGTAGCGGTGTAGATATTTCCATGTTTATACAGATAGTGGTGTAGATATTTCCATGTTTATACAGATAGCGGTGTAGATATTTCCAAGTTTATACAGATAGATGTGTAGATATCTCCATCTTAATACAGATGGTGGTGTAGATATTTATATGTTCATACAGATGGCGGTGCAGTTATTTCCGTGTTCATATAGATGGCCGTGTAGATATTTCCATGTTTATAGAGATAGCGGTGTAGTTATTTCCATGTGCAAAGAGATAGCTTTGTAGATATTTCCATGTGTATGCAGATAGCTGTGTAGATATTTCCATTTTCATGCGGATAGCGGTGTAGATATTTCCATGTTCAAACAGATAGCGGTGTAGATATTTCCATGTTCATACAGATAGCGGTGTAGATATTTCCATGTTTATACAGATAGCAGTGAAGATGTATGCATGTTTACAAGGATAGCAGTGTAGATGTTTCCATGTTCATGCAGATAGCGGTGTAGATATTTCCCTGTTCATCCAGATGGCATTGTAGATATATCCATGTTCATACAGATGGCAGTGAAGATATTTCCATGTTCATACAGATAGCGGTGTAGATATTTCCATGTTCATACAGATAGCGGTGGAGATATTTCCGTGTTCATACCGATAGCGGTGCTGATATTTCCATGTTTATACAGGTAGCGATGTAGATATTTCCATGTTTGTACAGATAGCGGTGTAGATATTTCCATGTATATACAGATAGCAGTGTAGATATTTCCATGTTTATACAGATATCGGTGTAGATATCTCCTTCTTAATGCAGATGGCGGTGTAGATATTTATATGTTCATACAGATGGCGGTGCAGATATTTCCATGTTCATACAGATGGCGGTGTAGATATTTCCATGTTCATACAGATAGCGGTGTAGTTATTTCCATGTGTAAAGAGATAGCTGTGTAGATATTCCCATGTATATTCAGATAGCTGTGTAGATATTTCCATTTTCATGCAGACAGCGGTGTATATATTTCCCTGTTCATACAGATAGCGGTGTAGCTATTTCCATGTTCATACAGATAGCGGTGTGGATATTTCCATGTTCATAGAGATAGCGGTGTAGATATTTCCATGTTCATACAGATAGCGGTGCTGATATTTCCATGTTTATACAGGTAGCGGTGTAGATATTTCCATGTTTATATAGATAGCGGTGAAGATGTATGCATGTTTACACATATAGCGGTGTAGATATTTTCATGTTCATCCAGATGGCTGTGTAGATATTTCCATGTTCATACAGATAGCGGTGTAGATATTTCCATGTTCATCCAGATGGCTGTGTAGATATATCCATGTTCATACAGATGGCAGTGAAGATATTTCCATGTTCATACAGATAGCGGTGTAGATATTTCCATGTTCATACAGATAGCGGTGTAGCTATTTCCATGTTCATACAGATAGCGGTGTGGATATTTCCATGTTCATAGAGATAGCGGTGTAGATATTTCCATGTTCATACAGATAGCGGTGCTGATATTTCCATGTTTATACAGGTAGCGGTGTAGATATTTCCATGTTTATACAGATAGCGGTGAAGATGTATGCATGTTTACACATATAGCGGTGTAGATATTTTCATGTTAATCCAGATGTCTGTGTAGATATTTCCATGTTCATACAGATAGCGGTGTAGATATTTCCATGTTCATCCAGATGGCTGTGTAGATATATCCATGTTCATACAGATGGCAGTGAAGATATTTCCATGTTCATACAGATAGCGGTGTAGATATTTCCATGTTCATTCAGATAGCGGTGTAGATATTTCCGTGTTCATACCGATAGCGGTGCTGATATTTCCATGTTTATACAGGTAGCGGTGTAGATATTTCCATGTTTATACAGATAGCGGTGTAGATATTTCCATGTTTATACAGATAGCAGTGTAGATATTTCCATGTTTATACAGATAGCGGTGTAGATATCTCCTTCTTAATACAGATGGCAGTGTAGATATTTATAAGTTCATAGAGATGGCGGTGCAGATATTTCCATGTTCATACAGATTGCGGTGTAGATATTTCCAAGTTTATACAGATAGCGGCGTAGATATCTCCATCTTAATACAGATGGCGGTGTAGATATTTATATGTTCATACAGATGGCGGTGTAGATATTTCCATGTTTATAGAGATACCGGTGTAGTTATTTCCATGTGTAAAGAGATAGCTGTGTAGATATTTCCATGTATATGCAGATAGCTGTGTAGATATTTCCATTTTCATGCAGATAGCGGTGTAGATATTTCCATGTTCATACAGATAGCGGTGTAGATATTTCCATGTTTATACACATAGCGGTGTAGATATTTCCATGTTTATACAGATAGCGGTGTAGATATTTCCGTGTTTATACAGATAGCGGTGTAGATATTTCCATGTTCATACAGATAGCAGTGTATGTATTTCCATGTTCATACAGATAGCGGTGTAGATTTTTCCATTTTCATGCAGATAGCGGTGTATATATTTCCCTGTTCAAACAGTTAGCGGTTTAGATATTTCCATGTTCATACAGATAGCGGTGGAGGTATTTCCATGTTCATACAGATGGCTGTGTAGATATATCCAAGTTCATACAGATAGCGGTGAAGATATTTCCATGTTCATACAAATGGCGGTGTAGATATTTCCATGTTCATACCGATAGCGGTGCTGATATTTCCATGTTTATACAGGTAGCTGTGTAGATATTTCCATGTTTATACAGATAGCGGTGTGGATATTTCCATGTTTATACACATAGCGGTGTAGATATTTCCATGTTTATACAGATAACGGTGTAGATATTTCCGTGTTTATACAGATAGCGGTGTAGATATTTCCATGTTCATACAGATAGCGGTGTATGTATTTCCATGTTCAAACAGATAGCGGTGTAGATATTTCCATTTTCATGCAGATAACGGTGTATATATTTCCGTGTTCAAACAGTTAGCGGTTTAGATATTTCCATGTTCATAAAGATAGCGGTGTAGATATTTCCATGTTTATACAGATAGCGGTGAAGATGTATGCATGTTTACACAGATAGCGGTGTAGATATTTCCATGTTCATCCAGATGGCTGTGTAGATATATCCATGTTCATACAGATGGCGGTGAAGATATTTCCATGTTCATACAGATAGCGGTGTAGATATTTCCATGTTCATACAGATAGCCGTGTAGATATTGCCATGTTCATACCGATAGCGGTGTACATATTTCCGTGTTTATACAGATAGCGGTGTAGATATTTCCATGTTTATACACATAGCGGTGTAGATATTTCCATGTTTATACTGATAGCGGTGTAGATATCTCCATCTTAATAGAGATGGCGGTGTAGATATTTGTATGTTCATACAGATGGCGGTGCAGATATTCCCACGTTAATACAGATGGCGGTGCAGATATTTCCATGCTCATACAGATAGCGGTGTAGTTTTTTCCATGTGTAAAGAGATAGCTGTGTAGATATTTCCATGTATATGCAGATAGCTGTGTAGATATTTCCATTTTCATGCAGATAGCGGTGTATATATTTCCATGTTGAATCAGATAGCGGTGTAGATATTTCCATGTTTATACAGATAGCGGTGAAGATGTATGCATGTCTACACAGATAGCAGTGTAGATATTTCCATGTTCATCCAGATGGCTGTGTAGATATATCCATGTTCATACAGATAGCGGTGTAGATATTTGCATGTTCATACAGATAGCGGTGTAGATATTTCCATGTTCATCCAGATGGCTGTTTAGATATATCCATGTTCATACAGATAGCGGTGTAGATATTTCCATGTTCATACAGATAGTGGTGTAGATATTTCCATGTTCATAAAGATAGCGGTGTAGGTATTTCCATGTTCATACAGATTGCGGTGTAGATATTTCCATGTTCAAGGAGATAGCGGTGTAGATATTTCCATGTTCATACAGATAGCTGTGCTGATATTTCCATATTTATACAGGTAGCGGTGTAGATATTTCCATGTTTATACAGATAGTGGTGTAGATATTTCCATGTTTATACAGATAGCGGTGTAGATATTTCCAAGTTTATACAGATAGATGTGTAGATATCTCCATCTTAATACAGATGGTGGTGTAGATATTTATATGTTCATACAGATGGCGGTGCAGTTATTTCCGTGTTCATATAGATGGCCGTGTAGATATTTCCATGTTTATAGAGATAGCGGTGTAGTTATTTCCATGTGCAAAGAGATAGCTTTGTAGATATTTCCATGTGTATGCAGATAGCTGTGTAGATATTTCCATTTTCATGCGGATAGCGGTGTAGATATTTCCATGTTCAAACAGATAGCGGTGTAGATATTTCCATGTTCATACAGATAGCGGTGTAGATATTTCCATGTTTATACAGACAGCGGTGAAGATGTATGCATGTTTACAAGGATAGCAGTGTAGATGTTTCCATGTTCATGCAGATAGCGGTGTAGATATTTCCATGTTCATCCAGATGGCATTGTAGATATATCCATGTTCATACAGATGGCAGTGAAGATATTTCCATGTTCATACAGATAGCGGTGTAGATATTTCCATGTTCATACAGATAGCGGTGGAGATATTTCCGTGTTCATACCGATAGCGGTGCTGATATTTCCATGTTTATACAGGTAGCGATGTAGATATTTCCATGTTTGTACAGATAGCGGTGTAGATATTTCCATGTATATACAGATAGCAGTGTAGATATTTCCATGTTTATACAGATATCGGTGTAGATATCTCCTTCTTAATGCAGATGGCGGTGTAGATATTTATATATTCATACAGATGGCGGTGCAGATATTTCCATGTTCATACAGATGTCGGTGTAGATATTTCCATGTTCATACAGATAGCGGTGTAGTTATTTCCATGTGTAAAGAGATAGCTGTGTAGATATTCCCATGTATATTCAGATAGCTGTGTAGATATTTCCATTTTCATGCAGATAGCGGTGTATATATTTCCCTGTTCATACAGATAGCGGTGTAGCTATTTCCATGTTCATACAGATAGCGGTGTGGATATTTCCATGTTCATAGAGATAGCGGTGTAGATATTTCCATGTTCATACAGATAGCGGTGCTGATATTTCCATGTTTATACAGGTAGCGGTGTAGATATTTCCATGTTTATACAGATAGCGGTGAAGATGTATGCATGTTTACACATATAGCGGTGTAGATATTTTCATGTTCATCCAGATGGCTGTGTAGATATTTCCATGTTCATACAGATAGCGGTGTAGATATTTCCATGTTCATCCAGATGGCTGTGTAGATATATCCATGTTCATACAGATGGCAGTGAAGATATTTCCATGTTCATACAGATAGCGGTGTAGATATTTCCATGTTCATACAGATAGCGGTGTAGCTATTTCCATGTTCATACAGATAGCGGTGTGGATATTTCCATGTTCATAGAGATAACGGTGTAGATATTTCCATGTTCATACAGATAGCGGTGCTGATATTTCCATGTTTATACAGGTAGCGGTGTAGATATTTCCATGTTTATACAGATAGCGGTGAAGATGTATGCATGTTTACACATATAGCGGTGTAGATATTTTCAAGTTCATCCAGATGTCTGTGTAGATATTTCCATGTTCATACAGATAGCGGTGTAGATATTTCCATGTTCATCCAGATGGCTGTGTAGATATATCCATGTTCATACAGATGGCAGTGAAGATATTTCCATGTTCATACAGATAGCGGTGTAGATATTTCCATGTTCATTCAGATAGCGGTGTAGATATTTCCGTGTTCATACCGATAGCGGTGCTGATATTTCCATGTTTATACAGGTAGCGGTGTAGATATTTCCATGTTTATACAGATAGCGGTGTAGATATTTCCATGTTTATACAGATAGCAGTGTAGATATTTCCATGTTTATACAGATAGCGGTGTAGATATCTCCTTCTTAATACAGATGGCAGTGTAGATATTTATAAGTTCATAAAGATGGCGGTGCAGATATTTCCATGTTCATACAGATTGCGGTGTAGATATTTCCAAGTTTATACAGATAGCGGCGTAGATATCTCCATCTTAATACAGATGGCGGTGTAGATATTTATATGTTCATACAGATGGCGGTGTAGATATATCCATGTTTATAGAGATACCGGTGTAGTTATTTCCATGTGTAAAGAGATAGCTGTGTAGATATTTCCATGTATATGCAGATAGCTGTGTAGATATTTCCATTTTCATGCAGATAGCGGTGTAGATATTTCCATGTTCATACAGATAGCGGTGTAGATATTTCCATGTTTATACACATAGCGGTGTAGATATTTCCATGTTTATACAGATAGCGGTGTAGATATTTCCGTGTTTATACAGATAGCGGTGTAGATATTTCCATGTTCATACAGATAGCGGTGTATGTATTTCCATGTTCATACAGATAGCGGTGTAGATATTTCCATTTTCATGCAGATAGCGGTGTATATATTTCCCTGTTCAAACAGTTAGCGGTTTAGATATTTCCATGTTCATACAGATAGCGGTGGAGATATTTCCATGTTCATACAGATGGCTGTGTAGATATATCCAAGTTCATACAGATAGCGGTGAAGATATTTCCATGTTCATACAAATGGCGGTGTAGATATTTCCATGTTCATACCGATAGCGGTGCTGATATTTCCATGTTTATACAGGTAGCTGTGTAGATATTTCCATGTTTATACAGACAGCGGTGTGGATATTTCCATGTTTATACACATAGCGGTGTAGATATTTCCATGTTCATACAGATAGCGGTGTAGATATTTCCATGTTCATACAGATAGCGGTGGAGATATTTCCGTGTTCATACCGATAGCGGTGCTGATATTTCAATGTTTATACAGGTAGCGATGTAGATATTTCCATGTTTGTACAGATTGCAGTGTAGATATTTCCATGTTTATACAGATAGCAGTGTAGATATTTCCATGTTTATACAGATATCGGTGTAGATATCTCCTTCTTAATACAGATGGCGGTGTAGATATTTATATGTTCATACAGATGGCGGTGCAGATATTTCCATGTTCATACAGATGGCGGTGTAGATATTTCCATGTTCATACAGATAGCGGTGTAGTTATTTCCATGTGTAAAGAGATAGCTGTGTAGATCTTCCCATGTATATTCAGATAGCTGTGTAGATATTTCCATTTTCATGCAGATAGCGGTGTATATATTTCCCTGTTCAAACAGATAGCGGTGTAGATATTTCCATGTTCATACAGATAGTGGTGTAGATATTTCCATGTTCATACAGATAGCGGTGTAGCTATTTCCATGTTCATACAGATAGCGGTGTGGATATTTCCATGTTCATAGAGATAGCGGTGTAGATATTTCCATGTTCATACAGATAGCGGTGCTGATATTTCCATGTTTATACAGGTAGCGGTGTAGATATTTCCATGTTTATACAGATAGCGGTGAAGATGTATGCATGTTTACACATATAGCGGTGTACATATTTTCATGTTCATCCAGATGGCTGTGTAGATATTTCCATGTTCATACCGAAAGCCGTGTAGATATTTCCATGTTCATCCAGATGGCTGTGTAGATATATCCATGTTTATTCAGATGGCAGTGAAGATATTTCCATGTTCATACAGATAGCGGTGTAGATATTTCCATGTTCATACAGATAGCGGTGTAGATATTTCCGTGTTCATACCGATAACGGTGCTGATATTTCCATGTTTATACAGGTAGCGGTGTAGATATTTCCATGTTTATACAGATAGCGGTGTAAATATTTCCATGTTTATACAGATAGCAGTGTAGATATTTCCATGTTTATACATATAGCGGTGAATGTATCTCTTTCTTAATACAGATGGCAGTGTAGATATTTTTATGTTCATAGAGATGGCGGTGCAGATATTTCCATGTTCATACAGGTGGCGGTGTAGATATTTCCATGTTCATACAGATAGCGGTGTAGTTATTTCCATGTTTAAGAGATAGCTGTATAGATATTTCCATGTATATGCAGATAGCTGTTTAGATATTTCCATTTTCATGCAGATAGCGGTGTATATATTTCCCTGTTCAAACAGATAGCGGTGTAGATATTTCCATGTTCATACAGATAGTGGTGTAGATATTTCCATGTTCATACAGATGGCATTGTAGATATATCCATGTTCATACAGATGGCAGTGAAGATATTTCCATGTTCATACAGATAGCGGTGTAGATATTTCCATGTTCATACAGATAGCGGTGGAGATATTTCCGTGTTCATACCGATAGCGGTGCTGATATTTCCATGTTTATACAGGTAGCGATGTAGATATTTCCATGTTTGTACAGATAGCGGTGTAGATATTTCCATGTATATACAGATAGCAGTGTAGATATTTCCATGTTTATACAAATATCGGTGTAGATATCTCCTTCTTAATGCAGATGGCGGTGTAGATATTTATATGTTCATACAGATGGCGGTGCAGATATTTCCATGTTCATACAGATGGCGGTGTAGATATTTCCATGTTCATACAGATAGCGGTGTAGTTATTTCCATGTGTAAAGAGATAGCTGTGTAGATATTCCCATGTATATTCAGATAGCTGTGTAGATATTTCCATTTTCATGCAGATAGCGGTGTATATATTTCCCTGTTCATACAGATAGCGGTGTAGCTATTTCCATGTTCATACAGATAGCGGTGTGGATATTTCCATGTTCATAGAGATAGCGGTGTAGATTTTTCCATGTTCATACAGATAGCGGTGCTGATATTTCCATATTTATACAGGTAGCGGTGTAGATATTTCCATGTTTATACAGATAGCGTTGAAGATGTATGCATGTTTACACATATAGCGGTGTAGATATTTTCATGTTCATCCAGATGGCTGTGTAGATATTTCCATGTTCATACAGATAGCGGTGTAGATGTTTCCATGTTCATCCAGATGGCTGTGTAGATATATCCATGTTCATACAGATGGCAGTGAAGATATTTCCATGTTCATACAGATAGCGGTGTAGATATTTCCATGTTCATACAGATAGCGGTGTAGATATTTCCGTGTTCATACCGATAGCGGTGCTGATATTTCCATGTTTATACTGGTAGCGGTGTAGATATTTCCATGTTTATACAGATAGCGGTGTAGATATTTCCATGTTTATACAGATAGCAGTGTAGATATTTCCATGTTTATACAGATATCGGTGTAGATATCTCCTTCTTAATGCAGATGGCGGTGTAGATATTTATATGTTCATACAGATGGCGGGGCAGATATATCCATGTTCATACAGATGGCGGTGTAGATATTTCCATGTTCATACAGATAGCGGTGTAGTTATTTCCATGTGTAAAGAGATAGCTGTGTAGATATTCCCATGTATATTCAGATAGCTGTGTACGTATTTCCATTTTCATGCAGATAGCGGTGTATATATTTCCCTGTTCAAACAGATAGCGGTGTAGATATTTCCATGTTCATACAGATAGTGGTGTAGATATTTCCATGTTCATACAGATAGCGGTGTAGCTATTTCCATGTTCATACAGATAGCGGTGTGGATATTTCCATGTTCATAGAGATAGCGGTGTAGATATTTCCATGTTCATACAGATAGCGGTGCTGATATTTCCATGTTTATACAGGTAGCGGTGTAGATATTTCCATGTTTATACAGATAGCGGTGAAGATGTATGCATGTTTACACATATAGCGGTGTAGATATTTTCATGTTCATCCAGATGTCTGTGTAGTTATTTCCATGTTCATACAGATAGCGGTGTAGATATTTCCATGTTCATCCAGATGGCTGTGTAGATATATCCATGTTCATACAGATGGCAGTGAAGATATTTCCATGTTCATAAAGATAGCGGTGTAGATATTTCCATGTTCATTCAGATAGCGGTGTAGATATTTCCGTGTTCATACAGATAGCGGTGCTGATATTTCCATGTTTATACAGGTAGCGGTGTAGATATTTCCATGTTTATACAGATAGCGGTGTAGATATTTCCATGTTTATACAGATAGCAGTGTAGATATTTCCAAGTTTATACAGATAGCGGTGTAGATATCTCCTTCTTAATACAGATGGCAGTGTAGATATTTATAAGTTCATAGAGATGGCGGTGCAGATATTTCCATGTTCATACAGATTGCGGTGTAGATATTTCCAAGTTTATACAGATAGCGGCGTAGATATCTCCATCTTAATACAGATGGCGGTGTAGATATTTATATGTTCATACAGATGGCGGTGTAGATATTTCCATGTTTATAGAGATACCGGTGTAGTTATTTCCATGTGTAAAGAGATAGCTGTGTAGATATTTCCATGTATATGCAGATAGCTGTGTAGATATTTCCATTTTCATGCAGATAGCGGTGTAGATATTTCCATGTTCATACAGATAGCGGTGTAGATATTTCCATGTTTATACACATAGCGGTGTAGATATTTCCATGTTTATACAGATAGCGGTGTAGATATTTCCGTGTTTATACAGATAGCGGTGTAGATATTTCCATGTTCATACAGATAGCAGTGTATGTATTTCCATGTTCATACAGATAGCGGTGTAGATATTTCCATTTTCATGCAGATAGCGGTGTATATATTTCCCTGTTCAAACAGTTAGCGGTTTAGATATTTCCATGTTCATACAGATAGCGGTGGAGATATTTCCATGTTCATACAGATGGCTGTGTAGATATATCCAAGTTCATACAGATAGCGGTGAAGATATTTCCATGTTCATACAAATGGCGGTGTAGATATTTCCATGTTCATACCGATAGCGGTGCTGATATTTCCATGTTTATACAGGTAGCTGTGTAGATGTTTCCATGTTTATACAGATAGCGGTGTGGATATTTCCATGTTTATACACATAGCGGTGTAGATATTTCCATGTTTATACAGATAACGGTGTAGATATTTCCGTGTTTATACAGATAGCGGTGTAGATATTTCCATGTTCATACAGATAGCGGTGTATGTATTTCCATGTTCATACAGATAGCGGTGTAGATATTTCCATTTTCATGCAGATAGCGGTGTATATATTTCCGTGTTCAAACAGTTAGCGGTTTAGATATTTCCATGTTCATAAAGATAGCGGTGTAGATATTTCCATGTTTATACAGATAGCGGTGAAGATGTATGCATGCTTACACAGATAGCGGTGTAGATATTTCCATGTTCATCCACATGGCTGTGTAGATATATCCATGTTCATACAGATGGCGGTGAAGATATTTCCATGTTCATACAGATAGCGGTGTAGATATTTCCATGTTCATACAGATAGCGGTGTAGATATTTCCATGTTCATACAGATCGCGGTGTATGTATTTCCATGTTCATACATATAGCGGTGTAGATATTTCCATGTTCATCCAGATGGCTGTGTAGATATTTCCATGTTCATGCAGATAGCGGTGTAGATATTTCCATGTTCATCCAGATGGCTGTGTAGATATATCCATGTTCATACAGATGGCGGTGAAGATATTTCCATGTTCATACAGATAGCGGTGTAGATATTTCCATGTTCATACAGATAGCCGTGTAGATATTGCCATGTTCATACCGATAGCGGTGTACATATTTCCGTGTTTATACAGATAGCGGTGTAGATATTTCCATGTTTGTACACATAGCGGTGTAGATATTTCCATGTTTATGTAGATAGTGGTGTAGATAACTCCAACTTAATACAGATGGCGGTGTAGATATTTATATGTTCATACAGATGGCGGTGCAGGTATTTCCATGTTCATACAGATGGCGGTGTAGATATTTCCATGTTCATACAGATAGCGGTGTATTTTTTTCCATGTGTAAAGAGATAGCTGTGTAGATATTTCCATGTATAAGCAGATAGCTGTGTAGATATTTCCATTTTCAAGCAGATAGCGGTGTATATATTTCCCTGTTCAAACAGTTAGCGGTGTAGATATTTCTATGTTCATAAAGATAGGGGTGTAGATATTTCCATGTTTATACAGATAGCGGTGAAGATGTATGCATGTTTACACAGATAGCGGTGTAGATATTTCCATGTTCATCCAGATGGCTGTGTAGATATATCCATGTTCATGCAGATAGCGGTGTAGATATTTCCATGTTCATACAGATAGCGGTGCAGATATTTCCATGTTCATACAGATGGCGGTGAAGGTATTTCCATGTTCATACATATAGCGGTGTAGATATTTCCATGTTCATACAGATAGCGGTGTAGATATTTCCATGTTCTTACAGATAGCGGTGTAAGTATTTCCATGTTCATAAAGATAGCGGTGTAGATATTTCCACTTTTAAGCAGATAGCGGTGTATATATTTCCCTGTTCAAACAGTTAGCGGTGTAGATATTTCCATGTTCATAAAGATAGCGGTGTAGATATTTCCATGTTTATACAGATAGCGGTGAAGTTGTATGCATGTTTACACAGATAGCGGTGTAGGTATTTCCACGTTCATCCAGATGGCTGTGTAGATATATCCATGTTCATACAGATGGCGGTGAAGTTATTTCCATGTTCATACAGATAGCGGTGTAGATATTTCCATGTTCATGCAGATAGTGGTGTAGATATTTCCATGTTCATACAGATAGCGGTGTAGATATTTCCATGTTCATACAGATAGCGGTGTATGTATTTCCATGTTCATACAGATAGTGGTGTAGATATTTCCATGTTCATCCAGATGGCTGTGTAGATATTCCCATGTTCATACAGATAGCGGTGTAGATATTTCCATGTTCATACAGATAGCGGTGTAGATATTTCCATATTCATCCAGATGGCTGTGTAGATATATCCATGTTCATACAGATGGCGGTGAAGACATTTCCATGTTCATACAGATAGCGGTGTAGATATTTCCATGTTCATACAGATAGCCGTGTAGATATTGCCATGTTCATACCGATAGCGGTGCTGATACTTCCATGTTCATACAGGTAGCGGTGAACATATTTCCGTGTTTATACAGATAGCGGTGTGGATATTTCCATGTTAATACAGATAGCGGTGTAGATATTTCCATGTTTATACAGATAGCGTTGTAGATATCTCCTTCTTAATACAGATGGCAGTGTAGATATTTCCATGTTCATACAGATGGCGGTGTAGATATTTCCATGTTTATAGAGATAGCGGTGTAGTTATTTCCATGTGCAAAGAGATAGCTGTGTAGATATTTCCATTTATATGCAGATAGTTGTGTAGGTATTTCCATTTTCATGCAGATAGCGGTGTAGATATTTCCATGTTCAAACAGATGGCGGTGTAGATATTTCCATGTTCATACAGATAGCGGTGTAGATATTTCCATGTTTATAGAGATAGCGGTGAAGATGTATGCATGTTTAAACAGATAGCGGTGTAGATATTTCCATGTTCATACAGATAGCGGTGAAGATATTTCCATGTTCATCCAGACGGCTGTGTAGACATATCCGTGTACATACAGATGGCGGTGAAGATATTTCCATGTTCATACAGATGGCTGTGTAGATACATCCATGTTCATACAGATGGCGGTGACGATATTTCCATGTTCATACAGATGGTGGTGTAGATATTTCCATGTTCATACATATAGCGGTGCTGATATTTCCATGTTTATACAGGTATCGGTGTATATATTTCCATGTTTATACAGATAGCGGTGTAGATATTTCCATGTTTATACAGATAGCGGTGTAGATATTTCCATGTTTATACAGATAGCGGTGTAGATATCTCCATCTTAATACAGATGGCGGTGTAGATATTTATATGTTCATACAGATGGCGGTGCAGATATTTCCATGTTCATACGGATGGCGGTGAAGATATTTCCATGTTCATACAGATGGCGGTGTAGAAACTTCCATGTTCATACTGATAGCGGTGCTGATATTTCCATGTTTATACAGGTAGCGGTGTAGATATTTCCATGTTTATACAGATAGCAGTGTACATATTTCCATGTTTATACACATAGCGGTGTAGATATTTCCATGTTTATACAGATAGCGGTGTAGATATTTCCATGTTTATGCAGATAGTTGTGTAGATATCTCCATCTTAATACAGATGGCGGTGTGGATATTTAAATGTTCATTAAGATGGCTGTGTAGACATATCCATGTTCATACAGATGGCGGTGAAGATATTTCCATGTTCATACTGATAGTGGTGTAGATATTTCCATGTTCATACAGATAGCGGTGTAGATATTTCCATGTTCATACAGATGGCTGTGTAGATATATCCATGTTCCTACAGAAGGCGGTGAAGATATTTCCATGTTCACACAGATGGCGGTGTAGATATTTCCATGTTCATACAGATAGCGGGGCTGATATTTCCATGTTTGTACATGTAGCGGTGTAGATATTTCCATGTTTATACAGATAGCGGTGTAGATATTTCCATGTTTATACACATAGCGGTGTAGATATTTCCATGTTCATACAGATAGCGGTGTATGTATTTCCATGTTCATTCAGATAGCGGTGTAGATATTTCCATTTTCATGCAGATAGCGGTGTATATGTTTCCCTGTTCAAACAGTTAGCGGTGTAGATATTTCCATGTTCATAAAGATAGCGGTGTAGATATTTCCATGTTTATACAGATAGCGGTGAAGTTGTATGCATGTTTACACAGTTAGCGGTGTAGATATTTCCACGTTCATCCAGATGGGTGTGTAGATATATCCATGTTCATACAGATGGCGGTGTAGATATTTCCATCTTCATACAGACAGCAGTGCAGATATTGCCATGTTCATCCAGATGGCTGTGTAGATATATCCATGTTCATACAGATGGCGGTGAATGTATTTCCATGTTTATACAGATAGCGGTGAAGTTGTATGCATGTTTACACAGATAGCGGTGTAGATATTTCCACGTTCATCCAGATGGCTGTGTAGATATATCCATGTTCATACAGATGGCGGTGAAGATATTTCCATGTTCATACAGATAGCGTTGTAGATATCTCCATCTTAATACAGATGGCGGTGTAGATATTTATATGTTCATACAGATTGCGGTGCAGATATTTCCATGTTCATACGGATGGCGGTGAAGATATTTCCATGTTCATACAGATGGCGGTGTAGAAACTTCCATGTTCATACTGATAGCGGTTCTGATATTTCCATGTTTATACAGGTAGCGGTGTAGATATTTCCATGTTTATACAGATAGCAGTGTAGATATTTCCATGTTTATACACATAGCGGTGTAGATATTTCCATGTCTATACAGATAGCGGTGTAGATATTTCCATGTTTATGCAGATAGTGGTGTAGATATCTCCATCTTAATACAGATGGCGGTGTAGATATTTAAATGTTCATATAGATGGCGGTGCAGATATTTCCATGTTCATACAGATGGCGGTGTAGATATTTCCATGTTCGTACAGATAGCGGTGTAGTTATTTCCATGTGTAAAGAGATACCTGTGTAGATATTTCCATGTATAAGCAGATAGCTGTGTAGATATTTCCAATTTCATGCAGATAGCGGTGTATATATTTCCCTGTTCAAACAGTTAGTGGTGTAGATATTTCCATGTTCATAAAGATAGCGGTGCAGAGATTTCCATGTTTATACAGATAGCGGTGAAGATGTATGCATGTTTACACAGATAGCGGTGTAGATATTTCCATGTTCATCCACATGGCTGTGTAGATATATCCATGTTCATACAGATGGCGGTGAAGATATTTCCATGTTCATACAGATAGCGGTGTATATATTTCCATGTTCATACAGATAGCGGTGTAGATATTTCCATGTTCATACAGATAGCGGTGTATGTATTTCCATGTTCATACAGATAGCGGTGTAGATATTTCCATGTTCATCCTGATGGCTGTGTAGATATTTCCATGTTCATACAGATAGCGGTGTAAATATTTCCATGTTCATACAGATAGCGGTGTAGATATTTCCATGTTCATCCCGATGGCTGTGTAGATATATCCATGTTCATACAGATGGCGGTGAAGATATTTCCATGTTCACACAGATAGCGGTGTAGATATTTCCATGTTCATACAGATACTGGTGTAGATATTTCCATGTTCATACAGATAGCGGTGTAGCTATTTCCATGTTCATACAGATAGCGGTGTAGATATTTCCATGTTCATCCAGATGGCTGTGTAGATATTTCCATGTTCATACAGATAGCGGTGCTGATATTTCCATGTTTATACAGGTAGCAGTGTAGATATTTCCATGTTTGTACAGATAGCGCTGTAGATATTTCCATGTTTATACAGATAGCGGTGAAGATGTATGCATGTTTACACAGATAGCGGTGTAGATATTTCCATGTTCATGCAGATAGCGGTGTAGATATTTCCATGTTCATCCCGATGGCTGTGTAGATATATCCATCTTCATACAGATGGCGGTGAAGATATTTCCATGTTCATACAGATAGCGGTGTAGATATTTCCATGTTCATACAGACAGCGGTGTAGATATTTCCATGTTCATACAGACAGCGGTGCTGATATTTCCATGTTCATCCAGATGGCTGTGTAGATATATCCATGTTCATACAGATGGCGGTGAAGATATTTCCATGTTCATACAGATAGCGGTGCTGATATTTCCATGTTTATACAGGTAGCGGTGTAGATATTTCAATGTTTATACAGATAGCGGTGTAGATATTTCCATGTTCATACAGATAGCGGTGTAGATATTTCCAAGTTCATACAGATAGCGGTGTAGCTATTTCCATGTTCATAGAGATAGCGGTGTAGATATTTCCATGTTCAAACAGATAGCGGTGTAGATAATTCCATGTTCATACAGATAGCGGTGCTGATATTTCCATGTTTATACAGGTAGCGGTGTAGATATTTCCATGTTTATACAGATAGCGGTGTAGATATTTCCATGTTTACACAGATAGCGGTGTAGATATCTCCATCTTAATACAGATGGCAGTGTAGATATTTATATGTTCATACAAATGGCCGTGCAGATATTTCCATGTTCATACAGACGGCGGTGTAGATATTTCCATGTTCATACAGATAGCGGTGTAGTTATTTCCAAGTGCAAAGAGATAGCCGTGTAGATATTTCCATGTATATGCAGATAGCAGTGTAGATATTTCCATTTTCATGCAGATAGCGGTTTAGATATTTCCATGTTCAAACAGATAGCAGTGTAGATATTTCCATTTTCATGCAGATAGCGGTGTAGATATTTCCATGTTTACACAGATAGCGGTGAAGACGTATGCATGTTTACACAGATAGCGGTGTGGATATTTCCATGTTCATACAGATAGCGGTGTAGATATTTCCATGTTCATCCACATGGCTGTGTATATATACCCATGTTCATAGAGATAGCGGTGTAGATATTTCCATGTTCATACAGATAGTGGTGTAGATATTTCCATGTTCATACAGATAGCGGTGTAGCTATTTCCATGTTCATACAGGTAGCGGTGTAGATATTTCCATGTTCATACAGATAGCGGTGTAGATATTTCAATGTTCATACAGATAGCGGTGCTGATATTTCCATGTTTATACAGGTAGCAGTGCAGATATTTCCATGTTTATACAGATAGCGGTGTAGATATTTCCATGTTTATACAGATAGCGGTGTAGATATTTCCAGGTTTATAAAAATAGCAGTGTAGATATCTCCATCTTAATACAGATGGTGGTGTAGTTATTTATATGTTCATACAGATGGCGGTGCAGATATTTCCATGTTCATACAGATGGCAGTGTAGATATTTGCATGTTCATACAGATGGCGGTATAGCTATTTCCATGTTCATGGAGATAGCGGTGTAGATATTTCCATGTTAATCCAGATGGCTGTGTAGAGATATGCATGTTCATACAGATGGCGGTGAAGATATTTCCATGTTCATACAGAGGCGGTGTAGATATTTCCATGTTCATACAGATAGTGGTGTAGATATTTCCATGTTCATACAGATAGCGGGGCTGATATTTCCATGTTTATACAGGTAGCGTTGTAGATATTTCCATGTTTATACAGATAGCGGTGTAGATATTTCCATGTTCATCCAGAAGGCTGTGTAGATATTTCCATGTTGATACAGATAGCGGTGCTGATATTTCCATGTTTATATAGGTAGCAGTGTAGATATTTCCATGTTCATACAGATAGCGGTGTAGATATTTCCATGTTTATACAGATAGCGGTGTAGATATTTCCATGTTTATAGAGATAGCGGTGTGGATATCTCCATCTTAATACAGATGGTGGTGTAGACATTTATATGTTCATGCAGATGGCGGTGCGGATATTTCCATGTTCATACAGATGGCGGTGTAGATATTTCTATGTTTATAGAGATAGCGGTGTAGTTATTTCCATGTGTAAAGAAATAGCTTTGTAGATATTTCCATGTATATGCAGATAGCTCTGTAGATATTTCCATTTTCATGCAGATAGCGGTGTAGATATTTCCATGTTCATACAGATAGCGGTGGAGGTATTTCCATGTTTATACAGATAGCGGTGAAGATGTATGCATGTTTACACAGATAGCGGTGTAGATATTTCCATGTTCATTCAGGTAGCGGTGTACATATTTCCATGTTCATCCAGACGGCTGTGTAGATATATCCATGTTCATACAGATGGCGGTGAAGATATTTCCATGTTCATACAGATAGCGGTGTAGATCTTTCCATGTTCATACAGATAGCGGTGTAGATATTTCCATGTTCATACAGATAGAGGTGTAGCTATTTCCATGTTCATACAGATTGCGGCGTAGATATTTCCATGTTCATCCAGATGGCTGTGTAGATATATCCATGTTCATACAGATGGCGGTGAAGATATTTCCATGTTCATACAGATAGCAGTGTAGATATTTCCATGTTCATACAGATAGCGGTGTAGATATTTCTATGTTCATCCAGATGGCTGTGTAGATATATCCATGTTCATTCAGATCGCGGTGAAGATATTTCCATGTTCATACAGATAGCGGTGTAGATATTTCCATGTTCATACAGATAGCTGTGTAGATATTTCCATGTTCATACAGATGGCGGTGTAGATTCTTCCATGTTCATACTGATAGCGGTGCTGATATTTCCATGTTTATAAAGGTAGCGGTGTAGATATTTCCATGTTTATACAGATAGCGGTGTAGATATGTCCATGTTTATACAGATAGCGGCATAGATATTTCCAGGTTTATACAGATAGCGGTGAAGATATCTCCATCTTAATACAGATGGCGGTGTAGATATTTATATGTGCATACAGATAGCGGTGCTGATATTTCCATGTTTATACAGGTAGCCGTGTAGATATTTCCATGCTTATACAGATAGCGGTGTAGATTTTTCCAAGTTTATACAGATAGCAGTGTAGATATCTCCATCTTAATACAGATGGTGGTGTAGAAATTTATATGTTCATGCAGATGGCGGTGCAGATATTTCCATGTTCATACAGATGGCGGTGTAGATATTTCCATGATTATAGAGATAGCAGTGTAGTTATTTCCATGTGTAAAGAGATATCTTTGTAGATATTTCCATGTTTATGCAGATAGCTGTGTAGATATTTCCATTTTCATGCAGATAGCGGTGAAGATGTATCCATGTTTACACAGATAGCGGTGTAGATATTTCCATGTACAACCAGATAGCGGTGTAGATATTTCCATCTTCATCCAGATGGCTGTGTAGATATATCCATGTTCATACAGATGGCGTTGAAGATATTTCCATGTTCATACACATAGCGGTGTATATATTTCCATGTTCATACAGATGGCGGTGTAGATATTTCCATGTTCATACCGATAGCGGTGCTGATATTTCCATGTTTATACATGTAGCGGTGTAGGTATTTCCATGTTTATACAGATAGCGGTGTAGATATTTCCATGTTTATACAGATAGCAGTGTAGATATTTCCATGTTTATACAGATAGCGGTGTAGATATCTCATTCTTAATACAGATGGCGGTGTAGATATTTATATGTTCATACGGATGGCGGTGCAGATACTTCCATGTTCATACAGATGGCGGTGTAGATATTTCCATGTTCATACAGATAGCGGTGTAGTTATTTCCATTTGTAAAGAGATAGCTGTGTAGATATTTCCATGTATATGCAGATAGCTGTGTAGATATTTCCATTTTCATGCAGATAGCGGTGTATATATTTCCCTGTTCAAATAGATAGCGGTGTAGATATTTCCATGTTCATACAGATAGAGGTGTAGATATTTCCATGTTCATACAGATATCGGTGTAGATATTTCCATGTTCATCCAGATGGCTGTGTAGATATATCCATGTTCATACAGATAGCGGTGTAGATATTTCCATGTTCATACAGATAGTGGTGTAGATATTTCCAAGTTCATACAGATAGCGGTGTAGCTATTTCCATGTTCATACAGATAGCGGTGTAGATATTTCCATGTTTATACAGATAGCGGTGAAGATGTATGCATGTTTACAAGGATAGCAGTGTAGGTGTTTCCATGTTCATGCAGATAGCGGTGTAGATATTTCCATGTTCATACAGATAGCAGTGTATGTATTTCCATGTTCATACAGATAGTGGTGTAGATATTTCCATGTTCATACAGATAGCGGTGTAGCTATTTCTATGTTCATACATGTAGCGGTGTAGATATTTCCATGTTCATACAGATAGCGGTGAAGATATTTCAATGTTCATACAGATAGCGGTGCTGGTATTTCCATGTTTATACAGGTAGCGGTGCAGATATTTCCATGTTTATACAGATAGCGGTGTAGATATTTCCATGTTTATACAGATAGCGGTGTAGATATTTCCAGGTTTATACAAATAGCGGTGTAGATATCTCCATCTTAATACAGATGGCGGTGTAGTTATTTATATGTTCATACAGATGGCGGTGCAGATATTTCCATGTTCATACAGATGGCGGTGTAGATATTTCTATGTTTTTAGAGATAGCGGTGTAGTTATTTCCATGTGTAAAGAAATAGCTTTGTAGATATTTTCATGTATATGCAGATAGCTCTGTAGATATTAACATTTTCATGCAGATAGCGGTGTAGATATTTCCATGTTCATACAGATAGCGGTGGAGATATTTCCATGTTTATACAGATAGCGGTGAAGATGTATGCATGTTTACACAGATAGCGGTGTAGATATTTCCATGTTCATTCAGGTAGCGGTGTACATATTTCCATGTTCATCCAGATGGCTGTGTAGATATATCCATGTTCATACAGATGGCGGTGAAGATATTTCCATGTTCATACAGATAGCGGTGAAGATATTTCAATGTTCATACAGATAGCGGTGCTGGTATTTCCATGTTTATACAGGTAGCGGTGCAGATATTTCCATGTTTATACAGATAGCGGTGTAGATATTTCCATGTTTATACAGATAGCGGTGTAGATATTTCCAGGTTTATACAAATAGCGGTGTAGATATCTCCATCTTAATACAGATGGCGGTGTAGTTATTTATATGTTCATACAGATGGCGGTGCAGATATTTCCATGTTCATACAGAGGGCGGTGTAGATATTTGCATGTTCATACTGATGGCGGTATAGCTATTTCCATGTTCATGGAGATAGCGGTGTAGATATTTTCATGTTAATCCAGATGGCAGTGTAGAGATATCCATGTTCATACAGATGGCGGTGAAGATATTTCCATGTTCATACAGATGGCGGTGTAGATATTTCCATGTTCATACAGATAGTGGTGTAGATATTTCCATGTTCATACAGATAGGGGGGCTGATATTTCCATGTTCATACAGATAGCGGTGCTGATATTTCCATGTTTATACAGGTAGCGGTGTAGATATTTCCAGGTTTATACAGATAGCGGTGTAGACATTTCCATGTTTATATAGATAGCGGTGTAGATATTTCCATGTTTATACAGATAGAGGTGTAGATATCTCCATCTTAATACAGATGGCGGTTTAGATATTTATATGTTCATACAGATGGCCGTGCAGATATTTCCATGTTCATACAGATGGCGGTGTAGATATATCCATGTTCATACAGACAGCGGTGTAGTTTTTTCCATGTGTAAAGAGATAGCTGTGTAGATATTTCCATGTATACGCAGATAGCTGTGTAGATATTTCCATTTTCATGCAGATAGCGGTTTAGATATTTCCATGTTCAAACAGATAGCGGTGTAGATATTTCCATGTTCATACAGATAGCTTTGTAGATATATCCATGTTTATACAGATAGCGGCGAAGATGTATGCATGTTTACACAGATAGCGGTGTAGATATTTCCATGTTTATACAGATAGCGGTGTAGATATTTCCATGTTCATACAGATAGTGCTGTAGATATTTCCATGTTCATACAGATAGCGGTGCAGCTATTTCCATGTTCTTACATATAGCGGTGTAGATATTTCCATGTTCGTACAGATAGCGGTGTAGATATTTCCATGTTCATACAGATAGCGGTGCTTATATTTCCATGTTTATACAGATAGCGGTGTAGATATTTCCATGTTCATACAGATAGTGGTGTAGATATTTGCATGTTTATACAGATAGCGGTGAAGATGTATGCATGTTTGCACAGATAGCGGTTTAGATATTTACATGTTCATACAGATAGCGGTGAAGATATTTCCATGTTCATACAGATAGCGGTGTAGATATTTCCATGTTCATACAGATAGCGGTGTAGATATTTCCATGTTCATACAGATAGCGGTGTAGATATTTCCATGTTCATCCAGAAGGCTGTGTAGATATTTCCATGTTCATACAGATAGCGGTGCTGATATTTCCATGTTTATATAGGTAGCAGTGTAGATATTTCCATGTTCATACAGATAGCGGTGTAGATATTTCCATGTTTATACAAATAGCGGTGTAGATATTTCCATGTTTATAGAGATAGTGGTGTGGATATCTCCATCTTAATACAGATGGTGGTGTAGATATTTATATGTTCATGCAGATGGCGGTGCAGATATTTCCATGTTCATACAGATGGCGGTGTAGATATTTCTATGTTTATAGAGATAGCGGTGTAGTTATTTCCATGTGTAAAGAAATAGCTTTGTAGATATTTCCATGTATATGCAGATAGCTCTGTAGATATTAACATTTTCATGCAGATAGCGGTGTAGATATTTCCATGTTCATACAGATAGCGGTGGAGATATTTCCATGTTTATACAGATAGCGGTGAAGATGTATGCATGTTTACACAGATAGCGATGTAGATATTTCCATGTTCATTCAGGTAGCGGTGTACATATTTCCATGTTCATCCAGATGGCTGTGTAGATATATCCATGTTCATACAGATGGCGGTGAAGATATTTCCATGTTCATACAGATAGAGGTGTAGCTATTTCCATGTTCATACAGATTGCGGTGTAGATATTTCCATGTTCATCCAGATGGCTGTGTAGATATATCCATGTTCATACAGATGGCGGTGAAGATATTTCCATGTTCATACAGATAGCAGTGTAGATATTTCCATGTTCATACAGATAGCGGTGTAGATATTTCTATGTTCATCCAGATGGCTGTGTAGATATATCCATGTTCATTCAGATGGCGGTGAAGATATTTCCATGTTCATACAGATAGCGGTGTAGATATTTCCATGTTCATACAGATAGCTGTGTAGATATTTCCATGTTCATACAGATGGCGGTGTAGATACTTCCATGTTCATACTGATAGCAGTGCTGATATTTCCATGTTTATACAGGTAGCGGTGTAGATATTTCCATGTTTATACAGATAGCGGTGTAGATATGTCCATGTTTATACAGATAGCGGCATAGATATTTCCAGGTTTATACAGATAGCGGTGAAGATATCTCCATCTTAATACAGATGGCGGTGTAGATATTTATATGTTCATACAGATAGCGGTGCTGATATTTCCATGTTTATACAGGTAGCCGTGTAGATATTTCCATGCTTATGCAGATAGCGGTGTAGATTTTTCCAAGTTTACACAGATAGCAGTGTAGATGTCTCCATCTTAATACAGATGGTGGTGTAGAAATTTATATGTTCATGCAGATGGCGGTGCAGATATTTCCATGTTCATACAGATGGCGGTGTAGATATTTACATCATTATAGAGATAGCAGTGTAGTTATTTCCATGTGTAAAGAGATAGCTTTGTAGATATTTCCATTTTCATGCAGATAGCGGTGAAGATGTATGCATGTTTACACAAATAGCGGTGTAGATATTTCCATGTACATACAGATAGCGGTGTAGATATTTCCATGTTCATCCAGATGGCTGTGTAGATATATCCATGTTCATACAGATGGCGTTGAAGATATTTCCATGTTCATACATATAGCGGTGTATATATTTCCATGTTCATACAGATGAAGGTGTAGATATTTCCATGTTTATACAGATAGCAGTGTAGATATTTCCATGTTTATACAGATAGCGGTGTAGATATCTCCTTCTTAATACAGATGGCGGTGTAGATATTTATATGTTCATACAGATGGCGGTGCAGATATTTCCATGTTCATACAGATGGCGGTGTAGATATTTCCATGTTTATAGAGATAGCGGTGTAGTTATTTCCATGTGTAAAGAGATGCTGTGTAGATATTTCCATGTATATGCAGATAGCTGTGTAGATATTTCCATTTTCATGCGGATAGCGGTGTATATATTTCCCTGTTCAAACAGATAGCGGTGTAGATATTTCCATGTTCATACACATAGAGGTGTAGATATTTCCATGTTCATACAGATAGTGGTGTAGATATTTCCATGTTCATACAGACAGCGGTGTAGCTATTTCCATGTTCATACAGATAGCGGTGTAGATATTTCCATGTTCATAGAGATAGCGGTGTAGATATTTACATGTTCATACAGATAGCGGTGCTGATATTTCCATGTTTATACATGTAGCGGTGTAGATATTTCCATGTTTATGCAGATAGCGGTGTAGATATTTCCATGTTTATACAGATAGCAGTGTAGATATTTCCATGTTTATACAGATAGCGGTGTAGATATCTCCTTCTTAATACAGATGGCGGTGTAGATATTTATATGTTCATACAGATGGCGGTGCAGATATTTCCATGTTCATACAGATGGCGGTGTAGATATTTCCATGTTTATAGAGATAGCGGTGTAGTTATTTCCATGTGTAAAGAGATGCTGTGTAGATATTTCCATGTATATGCAGATAGCTGTGTAGATATTTCCATTTTCATGCGGATAGCGGTGTATATATTTCCCTGTTCAAACAGATAGCGGTGTAGATATTTCCATGTTCATACAGATAGAGGTGTAGATATTTCCATGTTCATACAGATAGTGGTGTAGATATTTCCATGTTCATACAGATAGCGGTGTAGCTATTTCCATGTTCATACAGATAGCGGTGTAGATATTTCCATGTTCATAGAGATAGCGGTGTAGATATTTACATGTTCATACAGATAGCGGTGCTGATATTTCCATGTTTATACAGGTAGCGGTGTAGATATTTCCATGTTTATACAGATACTGATGTAGATATTTCCATGTTTATTCAGATAGCGGTGTAGGTATTTCCAAGTTTATACAGATAGTGGTGTAGATGTCTCCATCTTAATACAGATGGCGGTGTAGATATTTATATGTTCATACAGATGGCGGTGCAGATATTTCCATGTTCATATAGATGGCGGTGTAGATATTTCCATGTTTATAGAGATAGCGGTGTAGTTATTTCCATGTTTAAAGAGATAGCTTTGTTGATATTTCCATGTGTATGCAGATAGCTGTGTAGATATCTCCATGTTCATACAGATAGCGGTGTAGATATTTCCATATTCAAACAGATAGCGGTGTAGATATTTCCATGTGCATACAGATAGCGGTGTAGATATTTCCATGTTTATACAGATAGCGGTGAAGATGTATGCATCCTTACAAGGATAGCAGTGTAGATGTTTCCATGTTCATGCAGATAGCGGTGTAGATATTTCCATGTTCATCCAGATGGCATTGTAGATATATCCATGTTCATACAGATGGCAGTGAAGATATTTCCATGTTCATACAGATAGCGGTGTAGATATTTCCATGTTCATACAGATAGCGGTTTAGATATTTCCGTGTTCATACCGACAGCGGTGCTGATATTTCCATGTTTATACAGGTAGCGATGTAGATATTTCCATGTTTGTACAGATAGCGGTGTAGATATTTCCTTGTTTATACAGATAGCAGTGCAGATATTTCCATGTTTATACAGATATCGGTGTAGATATCTCCTTAATACAGATGGCGGTGTAGATATTTATGTGTTCATACAGATGGCGGTGCAGATATTTCCATGTTCATACAGATGGCGGTGTAGATATTTCCATGTTCATACAGATAGCGGTGTAGTTATATGCATGTGTAAAGAGATAGCTGTGTAGATCTTCCCATGTATATTCAGATAGCTGTGTAGATATTTCCATTTTCATGTAGATAGCGGTTTATATATTTCCCTGTTCAAACAGATAGCGGTGTAGATATTTCCATGTTCATACAGATAGTGGTGTAGATATTTCCATGTTCATACAGATAGCGGTGTAGCTATTTCCATGTTCATACAGATAGCGGTGTGGATATTTCCATGTTCATAGAGATAGCGGTGTAGATATTTCCATGTTCATACAGATAGTGGTGCTGATATTTCCATGTTTATACTGGTAGCGGTGTAGATATTTCCATGTTTATACAGATAGCGGTGAAGATGTATGCATGTTTACACATATAGCGTTGTAAATATTTTCATGTTCATCCAGATGGCTGTGTAGATATTTCCGTGTTCATACAGATAGCGGTGTAGATATTTCCATGTTCATCCAGATGGCTGTGTAGATATATCCATGTTCATACAGATGGCAGTAAAGATATTTCCATGTTCATACAGATAGCGGTGTAGATATTTCCATGTTCATACAGATAGCGGTGTAGATATTTCCGTGTTCATACCGATAGCGGTGCTGATATTTCCATGTTTATACAGGGAGCGGTGTAGATATTTCCATGTTTATACAGATAGCGGTGTAGATATTTCCATGTTTATACAGATAGCAGTGTAGATATTTCCATGTTTATAGAGATAGCGGTGTAGATATCTCTTTCTTAATACAGATGGCAGTGTAGATATTTATATGTTCATAGAGATGGCGGTGCAGATATTTCCATATTCATACAGATAGCGGTGTAGTTATTTCCATGTGTAAAGAGATAGCTGTATAGATATTTCCATGTATATGCAGATAGCTGTGTAGATATTTCCATTTTCATGCAGATAGCGGTGTATATATTTCCCTGTTAAAACAGATAGCGGTGTAGATATTTCCATGTTCATTCAGATAGTGGTGTAGATATTTCCATGTTCATACAGATAGCGGTGTAGATATTTCCATGTTCATCCAGATGGCTGTGTAGATATATCCATGTTCATACAGGTAGCGGTGTAGATATTTCCATGTTCATACAGATAGTGGTGTAGATATTTCCATGTTCATACAGATAGCGGTGTAGCTATTTCCATGTTCATACAGATAGCGGTGTAGATATTTCCATGTTTATACAGATAGCGGTGAAGATGTATGCATGTTTACAAGGATAGCAGTGTAGGTGTTTCCATGTTCATGCAGATAGCGGTGTAGATATTTCCATGTTCATACAGATAGCGGTGTATGTATTTCCATGTTCATACAGATAGCGGTGTAGATATTTCCATGTTCATCCAGATGGCTGTGTAGATATATCCATGTTCATACAGATAGCGGTGTAGATATTTCCATGTTCATCCAGATGGCTGTGTAGCTATTTCCATGTTCATACAGATAGTGGTGTAGATATTTCCATGTTCATACAGATAGCGGTGTAGATATTTCCATGTTCATACAGATAGCCGTGTAGATATTGCCATGTTCATACCGATAGCGCTGCTGATACTTCCATGTTTATACAGGTAGCGGTGTACATATTTCCGTGTTTATTCAGGTAGCGGTGTAGATATTTCCATGTTAATACAGATAGCGGTGTAGATATCTCCTACTTAATACAGATGGCGGTGTAGATATTTATATGTTCACACAGATGGCAGTGCAGATATTTCCATGTTCATAGAGATGGTGGAGTAGATATTTCCATGTTTATAGAGATAGCGGTGTAGTTATTACCATGTGCAAAGAGATAGCTGTGTAAATATTTCCATGTATATGCAGATAGCTTTGTAGATATTTCCATTTTCATGCAGATAGCGGTGTACATATTTCCATGTTCAAACAGATAGCGGTGTAGATATTTCCATGTTCATACAGATACCGGTGTGGATATTTCCATGTGTTTACAGATAGCGGTGAAGATGTATGCATGTTTACACAGATAGCGGTGTAGATATTTTCATGTTCATACAGATAGCTGTGTAGATATTTCCATGTTCATCCAGACGGCTGTGTAGACATATCCATGTTCATACAGATGGCGGTGAAGATATTTCCATGTTCATACAGATGGTTGTGTAGATATATCCATGTTCATACAGATGGCGGTGAAGATTTTTCCATGTTCATACAGATGGCGGTGTAGATATTTCCATGTTGATACAGATAGCGCGGCTGATATTTCCATGTTTATACAGGTAGCAGTGTAGATATTTCCATGTTTATACAGATAGCGGTGTAGATATTTCCATGTTTATACACATAGCGGTGTAGATATTTCCATGTTTATACAGATAGCGGTGTAGATATCTCCATCTTAATACAGATGGCGGTGTAGATATTTATATGTTCATACAGATGGCGGTGCAGATATTTCCATGTTCATACAGATGGCGGTGAAGATATTTCCATGTTCATACAGATGGCGGTGTAGATACTTCCATGTTCATACTGATAGCGGTGCTGATATTTCCATGTTTATACAGGTAGCGGTGTAGATATTTCCATGTTTATACAGATAGCGGTGTAGATATTTCCATGTTTATACACATAGCGGAGTAGATATTTCCATGTTTATACAGATAGCGGTGTAGATATCTCCATCTTAATACAGATGGCGGTGTAGATATTTATATGTTCATTCAGATGGCGGTGCATATATTTCCATGTTCATACAGATGGCGGTGTAGATATTTCCATGTTCATACAGATAGCGGTGTAGTTATTTCCATGTGTAAAGAGATAGCTGTGTAGATATTTCCATGTATATGCAGATAGCTGTGTAGACATTTCCATTTTCATGCATATAGCGGTGTATATATTTCCCTGTTCAAACAGTTAGCTGTGTAGATATTTGCATGTTCATAAAGATAGCAGTGTAGATATTTCCATGTTTATACAGATAGCGGTGAAGATGTATGCATGTTTACACAGATAGCGGTGTATATATTTCCATGTTCATCCAGATGGCTGTGTAGATATATCCATGTTCATACAGATAGCGGTGTAGATATTTCCATGTTCATACAGATAGCGGTGCAGATATTTCCATGTTCATCCAGATGGCTGTGTAGATATATCCATGTTCATACAGATGGCGGTGAAGATATTTCCTTGTTCATACAGATGGCGGTGTAGATATTTCCATGTTCATACAGATAGCGGTGTAGATATTTCCATGTTCATACAGATAGCGGTGTATGTATTTCCATGTTCATACAGATAGCGGTGCAGATATTTCCATGTTCATCCAGATGGCTGCGTAGCTATTTCCATGTTTATACAGATAGTGGTGTAGATATTTCCATATTCATACAGATAGCGTTGTAGATATTTCCATGTTCATACAGATAGCCGTGTAGATATTGCCATGTTCATACCGATAGCGGTGCTGATACTTCCATGTTTATACAGGTAGCGATGTACATATTTCCGTGTTTATATAGGTAGCGGTGTAGATATTTCCATGTTCATTCAGATAGCGGTGTAGATATTTCCATGTTTATACAGATAGCGGTGTAGATATCTCCTTCTTAATACAGATGGCCTTGTAGATATTTATATGTTCATACAGATGGCGGTGCAGATATTTCCATGTTCATACAGATGGTGGTGTAGATATTTCCATGTTTATAGAGATAGCGGTGTAGTTATTTCCATGTGCAAAGAGATAGCTGTGTTGATATTTCCATGTAAATGCAGATAGCTGTGTAGATATTTCCATTTTCATGCAAATAGCGGTGTAGATATTTCCATGTTCAAACAGATAGCGGTGTAGATATTTCCATGTTCATAAAGATAGCGGTGTAGCTATTTCCATGTTCATACAGATAGCGGTGTAGATATTTCCATGTTCAAGGAGATAGCGGTGTAGATATTTCCATGTTCATACAGATAGCTGTGCTGGTATTTCCATATTTATACAGGTAGCGGTGTTGATATTTCCATGTTTATACAGATAGCCGTGTAGATATTTCCATGTTTATACAGGTAGCGGTGTAGATATTTCCATGTTCATACAGATAGCGGTGTAGGTATTTCCATGTTTATACAGACAGCAGTGTAGATATTTCCTTGTTTATACAGATAGCGGTGTAGATTTCTCCTTCTTAATACAGACGGCGGTGTAGATGTTTATATGTTCATACAGATGGCGGTGCAGATATTTCCATGTTCATACAGATACAGGTGTAGATATTTCCATGTGCATACAGATAGCGGTGTAGATATTTCCGTGTTCATCCAGATGGCTGTGTAGATATATCCATGTTCATACAGATGGTGGTGAAGATATTTCCATGTTCATACACATAGCGGTGTAGATATTTCCATGTTCCTTCAGATAGCGGTGTTGATATTTCCATGTTCATACAGATTTCGGTGTAGATATTTCCATGTTTATACAGATAGCGGTGTAGATATCTCCTTCTTTATACAGATGGCGGTGGAGATGTTTATATGTTCATACAGGTGGCGGTGCAGATATTTCCATGTTCATACAGATGGCGGTGTAGATATTTCCTTGTTTATAGAGATAGCGGTGTAGATATTTCCATGTGTAAAGAGATAGCTGTGTAGATATTTCCATGTATATGCAGATATCTGTGTAGATATTTCCATTTTCATGCAGATAGTGGTGTAGATATTTCCATGTTCAAATAGATAGCAGTGTAGATATTTCCATGTTCATACAGATAGCGGTGTAGATATTTCCATGTTTATACAGATAGCGGTGAAGATGTATGCATGTTTACACGGATAGCGGTGTAGATATTTCTATGTTCATACAGATAGCGGTGTGGATATTTCCATGTTCATCCAGATGGCTGTGTAGGCATATCCATTTTCATACAGATGGCGTTGAAGATATTTCCATGTTCATACAGATAGCGGTGTAGATATTTCCATGTTCATACAGATAGCGGGTTAGATATTTCCATGTTCATACAGATGGCTGTGTAGATATATCCATGTTCATACAGATGGCGGTGAAGATATTTCAATGTTCATACAGATGGCTGTGTAGATATATCCATGTTCATACGGATGGCGGTGAAGATATTTCAATGTTCATACAGATGGCGGTGTAGATATTTCCATGTTCATACCGATAGCGGTGCTGTTATTTCCATGTTTATACAGGTAGCAGTGTAGATATTTCCATGTTCATACAGATAGCGGTGTAGATATTTCCATGTTTATACAGACAGCAGTGTAGATATTTCCTTGTTTATACAGATAGCGGTGTAGATTTCTCCTTCTTAATACAGACGGCGGTGTAGATGTTTATATGTTCACACAGATGGCGGTGCAGATATTTCCATGTTCATACAGATAGAGGTGTAGATATTTCCATGTTCATACAGATAGCGGTGTAGATATTTCCATGTTCATACAGATAGAGGTGTAGATATTTCCATGTTCATACAGACGGCGGTGCAGATATTTCCATGTTCATACAGATAGTGGTGTAGATATTTCCATGTTCATACAGATAGCGGTGTAGCTATTTCCATGTTCATACAGATAGCGGTGTAGACATTTCCATGTTCATACAGATAGCGGTGTAGATATATCCATGTTCATGCAGATAGCGGTGGAGATATTTCCGTGTTCATACCGATAGCGGTGCTGATATTTCCATGGTTATACAGGTAGCGCTGTAGATTTTTCCATGTTTGTACAGATAGCGGTGTAGATATTTCCATGTTTATACAGATAGCGGTGTAGATATTTCCATGTTTATACAGATATCGGTGTAGATCTCTCCTTCTTAATACAGATGGCGGTGTAGATATTTATATGTTCATACAGATGGCGGTGCAGATATTCCCATGTTAATACAGATGGCGGTGTAGATATTTCCATGTTGAAACAGATAGCGGTGTAGATATTTCCACGTTTATACAGATAGCGGTGAAGATGTATGCATGTCTACACAGATAGCAGTGTAGATACTTCCATGTTCATCCAGATGGCTGTGTAGAAGTATCCATGTTCATACAGATAGCGGTGTAGATATTTCCATGTTCATACAGATAGCGGTGTAGATATTTCCATGTTCATACAGAAGGCTGTGTAGATATATCCATGTTCATACAGATAGCGGTGTAGATATTTCCATGTTCATTCAGATAGTTGTGTAGATATTTCCATGTTCATACAGATAGCGGTGTAGTTATTTCCATGTGTAAAGAGATAGCTGTGTAGATATTCCCATGTATATGCAGATAGCTGTGTAGATATTTCCATTTTCATGCAGATAGCGGTGTATATATTTCCCTGTTCAAACAGATAGCGGTGTAGATATTTCCATGTTCATACAGATAGACGTGTAGATATTTCCATGTTCATACAGATAGTGGTGTAGATATTTCCATGTTCATACAGATAGCGGTGTAGCTATTTCCATGTTCATACAGATAGCGGTGTAGATATTTCCATGTTCATAGAGATAGCGGTGTAGATATTTATATGTTCATACAGATAGCGGTGCTGATATTTCCATGTTTTTACAGGTAGCGGTGTAGATGTTTCCATGTTTATACAGATACTGATGTAGATATTTCCATGTTTATTCAGACAGCGGTGTAGATATTTCCAAGTTTATACAGATAGCGGTTTAGATATCTCCATCTTAATACAGATGGCAGTGTAGATATTTATATGTTCATACAGATGGCGGTGCGGATATTTCCATGTTCATATAGATGGCGGTGTAGATATTTCCATGTTTATAGAGATAGCGGTGTAATTATTTCCATGTGTAAAGAGATAGCTTTGTAGATATTTCCATTTGTATGCAGATAGCTGTGTATGTATTTCCATTTTCATGCAGATAGCGGTGTAGATATTTCCATGTTCAAACAGATAGCGGTGTAGATATTTCCATGTTCATACAGATAGCGGTGTAGATATTTCCATGTTTATACAGATAGCGGTGAAGATGTATGCATGTTTACAAGGATAGCAGTGTAGATGTTTCCATGTTCATGCAGATAGCGGTGTAGATATTTCCATGTTCATCCAGATGGCATTGTAGATATATCCATGTTCATACAAATGGCAGTGAAGATATTTCCATGTTCATACAGATAGCGGTGTAGATATTTCCATGTTCATACAGATAGTGGTGGAGATATTTCCGTGTTCATACCGATAGCGGTGCTGATATTTCCATGTTTATACAGGTAGCGATGTAGATATTTCCATGTTTGTACAGATAGCGGTGTAGATATTTCCATGTTTATACAGATAGCAGTGTAGATATTTCCATGTTTATACAGATATCGGTGTAGATATCTCCTTCTTAATACAGATGGCGGTGTAGATATTTATATGTTCATACAGATGGCGGTGCAGATATTTCCATGTTCATACAGATGGCGGTGTAGATATTTCCATGTTCATACAGATAGCGGTGTAGTTATCTCCATGTGTAAAGAGATAGCTGTGTAGATCTTCCCATGTATATTCAGATAGCTGTGTAGATATTTCCATTTTCATGCAGATAGCGGTGTATATATTTCCCTGTTCAAACAGATAGCGGTGTAGATATTTCCATGTTCATACAGATAGTGGTGTAGATATTTCCATGTTCATACAGATAGCGGTGTAGCTATTTCCATGTTCATACAGATAGCGGTGTGGATATTTCCATGTTCATAGAGATAGCGGTGTAGATATTTCCATGTTCATACAGATAGCGGTGCTGATATTTCCATGTTTATACAGGTAGCGGTGTAGATATTTCCATGTTTATACAGATAGCGGTGAAGATGTATGCATGTTTACACATATAGCGGTGTACATATTTTCATGTTCATCCAGATGGCTGTGTAGATATTTCCATGTTCATACCGATAGCAGTGTAGATATTTCCATGTTCATCCAGATGGCTGTGTAGATATATCCATGTTCATACAGATGGCAGTGAAGATATTTCCATGTTTATACAGATAGCGGTGTAGATATTTCCATGTTTATACAGATAGCAGTGTAGATATTTCCATTTTTATACAGATAGCGGTGAAGATATCTCTTTCTTAATACAGATGACAGTGTAGATATTTATATGTTCATAGAGATGGCGGTGCAGATATTTCCATGTTCATACAGGTGGCGGTGTAGATATTTCCATGTTCATACAGATAGCGGTGTAGTTATTTCCATGTGTAAAGAGATAGCTGTATACATTTTTCCATGTATATGCAGATAGCTGTTTAGATATTTCCATTTTCATGCAGATAGCGGTGTATATATTTCCCTGTTCAAACAGATAGCGGTGTAGATATTTCCATGTTCATACAGATAGTGGTGTAGATATTTCCATGTTCATACAGATAGCGGTGTAGATATTTCCATGTTCATCCAGATGGCTGTGTAGGTATATCCATGTTCATACAGATAGCGGTGTAGATAATTCCATGTTCATACAGATAGTGGTTTAGATATTTCCATGTTCATTCAGATAGCGGTGTAGCTATTTCCATGTTCATACAGATAGTGGTGTAGATATTTCCATGTTTATACAGATAGCGGTGAAGATGTATGCATGTTTACAAGGATAGCAGTGTAGATGTTTCCATGTTCATGCAGATAGCGGTGCTGATATTTCCATGTTTATACAGGTAGCGGTGTAGATATTTCCATGTTTATACAGATAGCGGTGAAGAGGTATGCATGTTTACACATATAGCGGTGTAGATATTTTCATGTTCATCCAGATGGTTGTGTAGATATTTCCATGTTCATACAGATAGCGGTGTAGATATTTCCATGTTCATCCAGATGGCTGTGTAGATATATCCATGTTCACACAGATGGCAGTGAAGATATTTCCATGTTCATACAGATAGCGGTGTAGATATTTGCATGTTCATACAGATAGCGGTGTAGATATTTCCGTGTTCATACCGATAGCGGTGCTGATATTTCCATGTTTATACAGGTAGCGGTGTAGAAATTTCCATGTTTATACAGATAGCGGTGTAGATATTTCCATGTTTATACAGATAGCAGTGTAGATATTTCCATGTTTATACAGATAGCGGTGTAGGTATCTCCTTCTTAATTCAGATGGCAGTGAAGATATTTATATGTTCATAGAGATGGCGGTGCAGATATTTCCATGTTCATACAGATGGCGGTGTAGATATTTCCATGTTCATACAGATAGCGGTGTAATTATTTCCATGTGTAAAGAGATAGCTGTATAGATATTTCCATGTATATGCAGATAGCAGTGTAGATATTTCCATTTTCATGCAGATAGCGGTGTATATATTTCCCTGTTAAAACAGATAGCGGTGTAGATATTTCCATGTTCATACAGATAGTGTTGTAGATATTTCCATGTTCATAGAGATAGCGGTGTAGATATTTCCATGTTCATACAGATGGCTGTGTAGATATATCCATGTTCATACAGATAGCGGTGTAGATATTTCCATGTTCATATAGACAGTGCTGTAGATATTTCCATGTTCATACAGATAGCGGTGTAGATATTTCCATGTTCATACAGATAGCGGTGTAGATATTTCCATGATCATACAGATAGCTGTGTAGATATTTCCATGTTCATACAGATAGCGGTGTAGATATTTCCATGTTCATCCAGATGGCTGCGTAGATATATCCATATTCATACAGATAGCGGTGTAGATATTTCCATGTTCATACAGATAGCGGTGTGGATATTTCCATGTTCATACAGATAGGGGTGTATGTATTTCCATGTTCATACAGATAGTGGTGTAGATATTTCTATTTTCATGCAGATAGCGGTGTATATATTTCCCTGTTCAAACAGTTAGCGGTGTAGATATTTCCATGTTCATAAAGATAGCGGTGTAGATATTTCCATGTTTATACAGATAGCGGTGAAGATATACGCATGTTTTCACAGATATCGGTGTAGATATTTCCATGTTCATCCACATGGCTGTGTAGATATATCCATGTTCATACAGATGGCGGTGAAGATATTTCCATGTTCATACAGATAGCGGTGTAGATATTTCCATGTTCATACAGATAGCGGTGTAGATATTTCCATGTTCATACAGATAGCGGTGTATGTATTTCCATGTTCATACAGATAGCAGTGTAGATATTTCCATGTTCATCCTGATGGCTGTGAAGATATGTCCATGTTCATACAGATAGCGGTGTAAATATTTCCATGTTCATACAGATAGCGGTGTAGTTATTTCCATGTTCATCCAGATGGCTGTGTAGATATAACCATGTTCATACAGATGGCGGTGAAGATATTTCCATGTTCATACAGATGGCGTTGTCGATATTTCCATGTTCATACAGATAGCCGTGTAGATATTGCCATGTTCATACCGATATCGGTGCTGATACTTCCATGTTTATACAAGTAGCAGTGTACATATTTCCGTGTTTATACAGGTAACGGTGTAGATATTTCCATGTTCATACAGATAGCGGTGTAGATATTTCCATGTTTATACAGATAGCGGTGTAGATTTCTCCTTCATAATACAGATGGCGGTGTAGATATTTATATGTTCATACAGATGGCGGTGCAGATATTTCCATGTTCATACAGATGGTGGTGTAGATATTTCCAAGTTTATAGAGATAGCGGTGTAGTTATTTCCATGTGTAAAGAGATAGCTTTGTAGATATTTCCATGTGTATGCAGATAGCTGTGTAGATACTTCCATTTCCATGCGGATAGCGGTGGAGATATTTCCATGTTCAAACAGATAGCGGTGTAGATATTTCCATGTTCATACAGGTAGCGGTGTAGATATTTCCATGTTTATACAGATACTGATGTAGATATTTCCATGTTTATTCTGATAGCGGTGTAGATATTTCCAAGTTTATACAGATAGCGGTGTAGATATCTCCATCTTAATACAGATGGCGGTGTAGATATTTATATGTTCATACAGATGGCGGTGCAGATATTTCCATGTTCATATAGATGGCGGTGTAGATATTTCCATGTTTGTAGAGATAGCGGTGTAGTTATTTCCATGTGTAAAGAGATAGCTTTGTAGATATTTCCATGTGTATGCAGATAGCTGTGTAGATATTTCCATTTTCATGCAGATAGCGGTGTAGATATTTCCATGTTCAAACAGATAGCGGTGTAGACATTTCCATGTTCATACAGATAGCTGTGTAAATATTTCCATGTTTATACAGATAGCGGTGAAGATGTATGCATGTTTACAAGGATAGCAGTGTAGATATTTCCATGTTCATACAGATAGCGGTGTAGATATTTCCATGTTCATCCAGATGGCTGTGTAGATATATCCATATTCATACAGATGGCAGTGGAGATATTTCCATGTTCACACAGATGGCGGTGTAGATATTTCCATGTTCCTACACATAGCGGTGTAGATATTTCCATGTTCATACCGATAGCGGTGCTGTTATTTCAATGTTCATACAGATAGCGGTGTAGTTATTTCCATGTGTAAAGAGATAGCTGTGTAGATATTTCCATGTATATGCAGATAGCTGTGTAGATATTTCCATTTTCATGCAGATAGCGGTGTATATATTTCCCTGTTCAAACAGATAGCGGTGTAGATATTTCCATGTTCATACAGATAGACGTGTAGATATTTCCATGTTCATACAGATAGTGGTGTAGATATTTCCATGTTCATACAGATAGCGGTGTAGCTATTTCCATGTTCATACAGATAGCGGTGTAGATATTTCCATGTTCATAGAGATAGCGGTGTAGATATTTATATGTTCATACAGATAGCGGTGCTGATATTTCCATGTTTTTACAGGTAGCGGTGTAGATGTTTCCATGTTTATACAGATACTGATGTAGATATTTCCATGTTTATTCAGATAGCGGTGTAGATATTTCCAAGTTTATACAGATAGCGGTTTAGATATCTCCATCTTAATACAGATGGCGGTGTAGATATTTATATGTTCATACAGATGGCGGTGCGGATATTTCCATGTTCATATAGATGGCGGTGTAGATATTTCCATGTTTATAGATATAGCGGTGTAGTTATTTCCATGTGTAAAGAGATAGCTTTGTAGATATTTCCATTTGTATGCAGATAGCTGTGTAGGTATTTCCATTTTCATGCAGATAGCGGTGTAGATATTTCCATGTTCAAACAGATAGCGGTGTAGATATTTCCATGTTCATACAGATAGCGGTGTAGATATTTCCATGTTTATACAGATAGCGGTGAAGATGTATGCATGTTTACAAGGATAGCAGTGTAGATGTTTCCATGTTCAAGCAGATAGCGGTGTAGATATTTCCATGTTCATCCAGATGGCATTGTAGATATATCCATGTTCATACAAATGGCAGTGAAGATATTTCCATGTTCATACAGATAGCGGTGTAGATATTTCCATGTTCATACAGATAGCGGTGGAGATATTTCCGTGTTCATACCGATAGCGGTGCTGATATTTCCATGTTTATACAGGTAGCGATGTAGATATTTCCATGTTTGTACAGATAGCGGTGTAGATATTTCCATGTTTATACAGATAGCAGTGTAGATATTTCCATGTTTATACAGATATCGGTGTAGATATCTCCTTCTTAATACAGATGGCGGTGTAGATATTTATATGTTCATACAGATGGCGGTGCAGATATTTCCATGTTCATACAGATGGCGGTGTAGATATTTCCATGTTCATACAGATAGCGGTGTAGTTATCTCCATGTGTAAAGAGATAGCTGTGTAGATCTTCCCATGTATATTCAGATAGCTGTGTAGATATTTCCATTTTCATGCAGATAGCGGTGTATATATTTCCCTGTTCAAACAGATAGCGGTGTAGATATTTCCATGTTCATACAGATAGTGGTGTAGATATTTCCATGTTCATACAGATAGCGGTGTAGCTATTTCCATGTTCATACAGATAGCGGTGTGGATATTTCCATGTTCATAGAGATAGCGGTGTAGATATTTCCATGTTCATACAGATAGCGGTGCTGATATTTCCATGTTTATACAGGTAGCGGTGTAGATATTTCCATGTTTATACAGATAGCGGTGAAGATGTATGCATGTTTACACATATAGCGGTGTACATATTTTCATGTTCATCCAGATGGCTGTGTAGATATTTCCATGTTCATACCGATAGCAGTGTAGATATTTCCATGTTCATCCAGATGGCTGTGTAGATATATCCATGTTCATACAGATGGCAGTGAAGATATTTCCATGTTTATACAGATAGCGGTGTAGATATTTCCATGTTTATACAGATAGCAGTGTAGATATTTCCATTTTTATACAGATAGCGGTGAAGATATCTCTTTCTTAATACAGATGACAGTGTAGATATTTATATGTTCATAGAGATGGCGGTGCAGATATTTCCATGTTCATACAGGTGGCGGTGTAGATATTTCCATGTTCATACAGATAGCGGTGTAGTTATTTCCATGTGTAAAGACATAGCTGTATACATATTTCCATGTATATGCAGATAGCTGTTTAGATATTTCCATTTTCATGCAGATAGCGGTGTATATATTTCCCTGTTCAAACAGATAGCGGTGTAGATATTTCCATGTTCATACAGATAGTGGTGTAGATATTTCCATGTTCATACAGATAGCGGTGTAGATATTTCCATGTTCATCCAGATGGCTGTGTAGGTATATCCATGTTCATACAGATAGCGGTGTAGATAATTCCATGTTCATACAGATAGTGGTTTAGATATTTCCATGTTCATACAGATAGCGGTGTAGCTATTTCCATGTTCATACAGATAGTGGTGTAGATATTTCCATGTTTATACAGATAGCGGTGAAGATGTATGCATGTTTACAAGGATAGCAGTGTAGATGTTTCCATGTTCATGCAGATAGCGGTGCTGATATTTCCATGTTTATACAGGTAGCGGTGTAGATATTTCCATGTTTATACAGATAGCGGTGAAGAGGTATGCATGTTTACACATATAGCGGTGTAGATATTTTCATGTTCATCCAGATGGTTGTGTAGATATTTCCATGTTCATACAGATAGCGGTGTAGATATTTCCATGTTCATCCAGATGGCTGTGTAGATATATCCATGTTCACACAGATGGCAGTGAAGATATTTCCATGTTCATACAGATAGCGGTGTAGATATTCGCATGTTCATACAGATAGCGGTGTAGATATTTCCGTGTTCATACCGATAGCGGTGCTGATATTTCCATGTTTATACAGGTAGCGGTGTAGAAATTTCCATGTTTATACAGATAGCGGTGTAGATATTTCCATGTTTATACAGATAGCAGTGTAGATATTTCCATGTTTATACAGATAGCGGTGTAGGTATCTCCTTCTTAATTCAGATGGCAGTGAAGATATTTATATGTTCATAGAGATGGCGGTGCAGATATTTCCATGTTCATACAGATGGCGGTGTAGATATTTCCATGTTCATACAGATAGCGGTGTAATTATTTCCATGTGTAAAGAGATAGCTGTATAGATATTTCCATGTATATGCAGATAGCAGTGTAGATATTTCCATTTTCATGCAGATAGCGGTGTATATATTTCCCTGTTAAAACAGATAGCGGTGTAGATATTTCCATGTTCATACAGATAGTGTTGTAGATATTTCCATGTTCATAGAGATAGCGGTGTAGATATTTCCATGTTCATACAGATGGCTGTGTAGATATATCCATGTTCATACAGATAGCGGTGTAGATATTTCCATGTTCATATAGACAGTGCTGTAGATATTTCCATGTTCATACAGATAGCGGTGTAGATATTTCCATGTTCATACAGATAGCGGTGTAGATATTTCCATGATCATACAGATAGCTGTGTAGATATTTCCATGTTCATACAGATAGCCGTGTAGATATTTCCATGTTCATCCAGATGGCTGCGTAGATATATCCATATTCATACAGATAGCGGTGTAGATATTTCCATGTTCATACAGATAGCGGTGTGGATATTTCCATGTTCATACAGATAGGGGTGTATGTATTTCCATGTTCATACAGATAGTGGTGTAGATATTTCTATTTTCATGCAGATAGCGGTGTATATATTTCCCTGTTCAAACAGTTAGCGGTGTAGATATTTCCATGTTCATAAAGACAGCGGTGTAGATATTTCCATGTTTATACAGATAGCGGTGAAGATATACGCATGTTTTCACAGATATCGGTGTACATATTTCCATGTTCATCCACATGGCTGTGTAGATATATCCATGTTCATACAGATGGCGGTGAAGATATTTCCATGTTCATACAGATAGCGGTGTAGATATTTCCATGTTCATACAGATAGCGGTGTAGATATTTCCATGTTCATACAGATAGCGGTGTATGTATTTCCATGTTCATACAGATAGCAGTGTAGATATTTCCATGTTCATCCTGATGGCTGTGAAGATATGTCCATGTTCATACAGATAGCGGTGTAAATATTTCCATGTTCATACAGATAGCGGTGTAGTTATTTCCATGTTCATCCAGATGGCTGTGTAGATATAACCATGTTCATACAGATGGCGGTGAAGATATTTCCATGTTCATACAGATGGCGTTGTCGATATTTCCATGTTCATACAGATAGCCGTGTAGATATTGCCATGTTCATACCGATATCGGTGCTGATACTTCCATGTTTATACAAGTAGCAGTGTACATATTTCCGTGTTTATACAGGTAACGGTGTAGATATTTCCATGTTCATACAGATAGCGGTGTAGATATTTCCATGTTTATACAGATAGCGGTGTAGATATCTCCTTCATAATACAGATGGTGGTGTAGATATTTATATGTTCATACAGATGGCGGTGCAGATATTTCCATGTTCATACAGATGGTGGTGTAGATATTTCCATGTTTATAGAGATAGCGGTGTAGTTATTTCCATGTGTAAAGAGATAGCTTTGTAGATATTTCCATGTGTATGCAGATAGCTGTGTAGATATTTCCATTTCCATGTGGATAGCGGTGGAGATATTTCCATGTTCAAACAGATAGCGGTGTAGATATTTCCATGTTCATACAGGTAGCGGTGTAGATATTTCCATGTTTATACAGATACTGATGTAGATATTTCCATGTTTATTCTGATAGCGGTGTAGATATTTCCAAGTTTATACAAATAGCGGTGTAGATATCTCCATCTTAATACAGATGGCGGTGTAGATATTTATATGTTCATACAGATGGCGGTGCAGATATTTCCATGTTCATATAGATGGCGGTGTAGATATTTCCATGTTTGTAGAGATAGCGGTGTAGTTATTTCCATGTGTAAAGAGATAGCTTTGTAGATATTTCCATGTGTATGCAGATAGCTGTGTAGATATTTCCATTTTCATGCAGATAGCGGTGTAGATATTTCCATGTTCAAACAGATAGCGGTGTAGACATTTCCATGTTCATACAGATAGCTGTGTAAATATTTCCATGTTTATACAGATAGCGGTGAAGATGTATGCATGTTTACAAGGATAGCAGTGTAGATATTTCCATGTTCATACAGATAGCGGTGTAGATATTTCCATGTTCATCCAGATGGCTGTGTAGATATATCCATATTCATACAGATGGCAGTGGAGATATTTCCATGTTCACACAGATGGCGGTGTAGATATTTCCATGTTCCTACACATAGCGGTGTAGATATTTCCATGTTCATACCGATAGCGGTGCTGTTATTTCCATGTTTATACAGGTAGCGGTGTAGATATTTCCATGTTCATACAGATAGTGGTGCTGATATTTCCATGTTTATACAGACAGAAGTGTAGATATTTCCTTGTTTATACAGATAGCGGTGTAGATATCTCCTTCTTAATACAGACGGCGGTGTAGATGTTTATATGTTCATACAGATGGCGGTGCAGATATTTCCATGTTCATACAGATGGCGGTGTAGATATTTCCATGTTTATAGAGATAGCGGTGTAGATATCTCCTTCTTAATACAGATGGCGGTGTAGATGTTTATATGTTCATACAGATGGCGGTGCAGATATTTCCATGTTCATACAGATAGCTGTGTAGATATTTCCATGTATATGCAGATAGCTGTGTAGATATTTCCATTTTCATGCAGATAGCAGTGTAGATATTTCCATGTTCAAACAAATAGCGGTGTAGATATTTCCATGTTCATACAGATAGCGATGTAGATATTTCCATGTTCATACAGATAGAGGTGTAGATATTTCCATGTTCATACAGATAGCGGTGTAGATATTTCCATGTTCATACAGATAGAGGTGTAGATATTTCCATGTTCATACAGATAGCGGTGTAGATATTTCCATGTTCATACAGATAGCGGTGCTGATATTTCCATGTTTATACAGGTAGCATTGTAGATATTTCCATGTTTATACAGATAGCGGTGTAGATATCTCCATCTTAATACAGATGGCGGTTTAGATATTTATATGTTCTTACAGATGGCGGTGCAGATATTCCCATGTTAATACAGATGGCGGTGTAGATATTTCCATGTTTAAACAGATAGCGGTGTAGGTATTTCCACGTTTATACAGATAGCGGTGAAGATGTATGCATGTCTACACAGATAGCAGTGTAGATATTTCCATGTTCATCCAGATGGCTGTGTAGATATATCCATGTTCATACAGATAGCGGTGTAGATATTTCCATGTTCATAGAGATAGCGGTGTAGATATTTCCATGTTCATACAGATGGCTGTGTAGATATATCCATGTCCATACAGATAGCGGTGTAGATATTTCCATGTTCATACAGATAGTGGTGTAGATATTTCCATGTTCATACAGATAGTGGTGTAGATATTTCCATGTTTATACAGATAGCGGTGTAGATATTTCCATGTTCAAAGAGATAGCGGTGTAGATATTTCCATGTTCATACAGATAGCTGTGCTGATATTTCCATGTTTATACAGGTAGCGGTGTAGATATTTCCATGTTTATACAGATAGTGGTGTAGATATTTCCATGTTTATACAGATAGCGGTGTAGATATTTCCAAGTTTATACAGATAGATGTGTAGATATCTCCATCTTAATACAGATGGCTGTGTAGATACTTATATGTTCAAACAGATGGAGGTGCAGATATTTCCATGTTCATATAGATGGCGGTGTAGATATTTCCATGTTTATAGAGATAGCGGTGTAGTTATTTCCATGTGTAAAGAGATAGCTTTGTAGATATTTCCATGTGTATGCAGATAGCTGTGTAGATATTTCCATTTTCATGCGGATAGCGGTGGAGATATTTCCATGTTCAAACAGATAGCGGTGTAGATATTTCCATGTTCATACAGATAGCGGTGTAGATATTTCCATGTTTATACAGATAGCGGTGAAGATGTATGCATGTTTACAAGGATAGCAGTGTAGATATTTCCATGTTCATACAGATAGCGGTGTAGTTATTTCCATGTTCATACAGATAGCGGTGTAGATATTTCCGTGTTCATACCGATAGCGGTGCTGATATTTCCATGTTTATACATGTAGCGGTGTAGATATTTCCATGTTTATACAGATAGCGGTGTAGATATTTCCATGTTTATACAGATAGCAGTGTAGATATTTCCATGTTTATACAGATAGCGGTGTAGATATCTCCTTCTTAATACAGATAGCGGTGTAGATATTTATATGTTCATACAGATGGCGGTGCAGATATTTCCATGTTCATACAGATGGCGGTGTAGATATTTCCATGTTCATACAGATAGCGGTGTAGTTATTTCCATGTGTAAAGAGATAGCTTTGTAGATATTTCCATGTATATGCAGATAGCTGTGTAGATATTTCCATTTTCAAGCAGTTAGCGGTGTATATACTTCCCTGTTCAAACAGATAGCGGTGTAGATATTTCCATGTTCATACAGATAGCGGTGTACCTATTTCCATGTTCATACAGATAGCGGTGTGGATATTTCCATGTTCATAGAGATAGCGGTGCAGATGTTTCCATGTTCATACTGATAGCGGTGTAGATATTTCCATGTTTATCCAGATGGCTGTGTAGATATATCAATGTTCATACAGATGGCGGTGAAGATATTTCCATGTTCGTACAGATAGCGGTGTAGATATTTCCATGTTTATCCAGATGGCTGTGTAGATATATCCATGTTCATACAGATAGCGGTGAAGATACTTCCATGTTCATACAGATAGCGGTGTAGATATTTCCATGTTCATACAGATGGCTGTGTAGATATATCCATGTTCCTACAGATGGCGGTGAAGATATTTCCATGTTCATACAGATGGCGGTGTAGATATTTCCATGTTCATACAGATGGCTGTGTAGATATATCTATGTTCTTACAGATGGCGGAGATGATATTTCCATGTTCTTACAGATAGCGGTGTAGATATTTCCATGTTCATACAGATAGCGGTGTAGATATTTCCATGTTCATACAGATAGCTGTGTAGATATTTCCATGTTCATACAGATAGCGGTGTAGATATTTCCATGTTCATCCAGATGGCTGCGTAGATATATCCATGTTCATACAGATAGCGGTGTAGATATTTCCATGTTCATACAGATAGCGGTGTGGATATTTCCATGTTCATACAGATAGGGGTGTATGTATTTCCATGTTCATACAGATAGTGGTTTAGATATTTCTATTTTCATGCAGATAGCGGTGTATATATTTCCCTGTTCAAACAGTTAGCGGTGTAGATATTTCCATGTTCATAAAGATAGCGGTGTAGATATTTCCATGTTTATACAGATAGCGGTGAAGATATACGCATGTTTTCACAGATATCGGTGTAGATATTTCCATGTTCATCCAGATGGCTGTGTAGATATATCCATGTTCATACAGATGGCGGTGAAGATATTTCCATGTTCATACAGATAGCGGTGTAGATATTTCCATGTTCATACTGATAGCGGTTTAGATATTTCCATGTTCATACAGATAGCGGTGTATGTATTTCCATGTTCATACAGATAGCAGTGTAGATATTTCCATGTTCATCCTGATGGCTGTGAAGATATTTCCATGTTCATACAGATAGCGGTGTAAATATTTCCATGTTCATACAGATAGCGGTTTAGTTATTTCCATGTTCATCCAGATGGCTGTGTAGATATATCCATGTTCATACAGATGGCGGTGAAGATATTTCCATGTTCATACAGATGGCGTTGTAGATATTTCCATGTTCATACAAATAGCCGTGTAGATATTGCCATGTTCATACCGATATCGGTGCTGATACTTCCATGTTTATACAAGTAGCGGTGTACATATTTCCGTGTTTATACAGGTAACGGTGTAGATATTTCCATGTTCATACAGATAGCGGTGTAGATATTTCCATGTTTATACAGATAGCGGTGTAGATATTTCCATGTATATGCAGATAGCTGTGTAGATATTTCCATTTTCATGCAGATATCGGTTTAGATATTTCCATGTTCAAACAGATAGCGGTGCAGATATTTCCATGTTCATACAGATAGCGATGTAGATATTTCCATGTTCATACAGATAGAGGTGTAGATATTTCCATGTTCATACAGATAGCGGTGTAGATATTTCCATGTTCATACAGATAGCGGTGCTGATATTTCCATGTTTATACAGGTAGCGGTGTAGATATTTCCATGTTTATACAGATAGCGGTGTAGATATCTCCATCTTAATACAGATGGCGGTTTAGATATTTATATGTTCATACAGATGGCGGTGCAGATATTCCCATGTTAATACAGATGGCGGTGTAGATATTTCCATGTTCAAACAGATAGCGGTGTAGATATTTCCACGTTTATACAGATAGCGGTGAAGATGTATGCATGTCTACACAGATAGCAGTGTAGATATTTCCATGTTCATCCAGATGGCTGTGTAGATATATCCATGTTCATACAGATAGCGGTGTAGATATTTCCATGTTCATAGAGATAGCGGTGTAGATATTTCCATGTTCATACAGATGGCTGTGTAGATATATCCATGTCCATACAGATAGCGGTGTAGATATTTCCATGTTCATACAGATAGTGGTGTAGATATTTCCATGTTCATACAGATAGTGGTGTAGATATTTCCATGTTTATACAGATAGCGGTGTAGATATTTCCATGTTCAAAGAGATAGCGGTGTAGATATTTCCATGTTCATACAGATAGCTGTGCTGATATTTCCATGTTTATACAGGTAGCGGTGTAGATATTTCCATGTTTATACAGATAGTGGTGTAGATATTTCCATGTTTATACAGATAGCGGTGTAGATATTTCCAAGTTTATACAGATAGATGTGTAGATATCTCCATCTTAATACAGATGGCTGTGTAGATACTTATATGTTCATACAGATGGCGGTGCAGATATTTCCATGTTCATATAGATGGCGGTGTAGATATTTCCATGTTTATAGAGATAGCGGTGTAGTTATTTCCATGTGTAAAGAGATAGCTTTGTAGATATTTCCATGTGTATGCAGATAGCTGTGTAGATATTTCCATTTTCATGCGGATAGCGGTGGAGATATTTCCATGTTCAAACAGATAGCGGTGTAGATATTTCCATGTTCATACAGATAGCGGTGTAGATATTTCCATGTTTATACAGATAGCGGTGAAGGTGTATGCATGTTTACAAGGATAGCAGTGTAGATATTTCCATGTTCATACAGATAGCGCTGTAGTTATTTCCATGTTCATACAGATAGCGGTGTAGATATTTCCGTGTTCATACTGATAGCGGTGCTGATATTTCCATGTTTATACATGTAGCGGTGTAGATATTTCCATGTTTATACAGATAGCGGTGTAGATATTTCCATGTTTATACAGATAGCAGTGTAGATATTTCCATGTTTATACAGAAAGCGGTGTAGATATCTCCTTCTTAATACAGATGGCGGTGTAGGTATTTATATGTTCATACAGATGGCGGTGCAGATATTTCCATGTTCATACAGATGGCGGTGTAGATATTTCCATGTTCATACAGATAGCGGTGTAGTTATTGCCATGTGTAAAGATATAGCTTTGTAGATATTTCCATGTATATGCAGATAGCTGTGTAGATATTTCCATTTTCATGCAGATAGCGTTGTATATATTTCCCTGTTCAAACAGATAGCGGTGTATATATTTCCATGTTCATACAGATAGAGGTGTAGATATTTCCATGTTCATACAGATAGTGGTGTAGATATTTCCATGTTCATACAGATAGCTGTGTAGCTATTTCCATGTTCATACAGATAGTGGTGTAGATATTTCCATGTTCATAGAGATAGCGGTGTAGATATTTACATGTTCATACAGATAGCGGTGCTGATATTTCCAAGTTTATAGTGGTAGCGGTGTAGATATTTCCATGTTTATACAGATACTGATGTAGATATTTCCATGTTTATTCAGATAGCGGTGTAGATATTTCCAAGTTTATACAGATAGCGGTGTAGATATCTCCATCTTAATACAGATGGCGGTGTAGATATTTATATGTTCATACAGATGGCGGTGCAGATATTTCCATGTTCATATAGATGGCGGTGTAGATATTTCCATGTTTGTAGAGATAGCGGTGTAGTTGTTTCCATGTGTAAAGAGATAGCTTTGTAGATATTTCCATGTGTATGCAGATAGCTGTGTAGATATTTCCATTTTCATGCAGATAGCGGTGTAGATATTTCCATGTTCAAACAGATAGCGGTGTAGATATTTCCATGTGCATACAGATAGCGGTGTAGATATTTCCATGTTTATACAGATAGCGGTGAAGATGTACGCATGTTTACAAGGATAGCAGTGTAGATGTTTCCATGTTCATGCAGATAGCGGTGTAGATATTTCCATGTTCATACAGATGGCATTGTAGATATATCCATGTTCATACAGATGGCAGTGAAGATATTTCCATGTTCATACAGATAGCGGTGTAGATATTTCCATGTTCATACAGATAGCGGCTTAGATATTTCCGTGTTCATACCGATAGCGGTGCTGATATTTCCATGTTTATACAGGTAGCGATGTAGATATTTCCATGTTTGTACAGATAGCGGTGTAGATATTTCCATGTTTATACAGATAGCAGTGTAGATATTTCCATGTTTATACAGATATCGGTGTAGATATCTCCTTAATACAGATGGCAGTGTAGATATTTATATGTTCATACAGATGGCGGTGCAGATATTTCCATGTTCATACAGATGGCGGTGTAGATATTTCCATGTTCATACAGATAGCGGTGTAGTTATTTCCATGTGTAAAGAGGTAGCTGTATAGATCTTCCCATGTATATTCAGATAGCTGTGTAGATATTTCCATTTACATGCAGATAGCGGTGTATATATTTCCCTGTTCTAACAGATAGCGGTGTAGATATTTCCATGTTCATAAAGATAGTGGTGTAGATATTTCCATGTTCATACAGATAGCGGTGTAGCTATTTCCATGTTCATACAGATAGCGGTGTGGATATTTCCTTGTTCATAGAGATAGCGGTGTAGATATTTCCATGTTCATACAGATAGCGGTGCTGATATTTCCATGTTTATACTGGTAGCGGTGTAGATATTTCCATGTTTATACAGATAGCGGTGAAGATGTATGCATGTTTACACATATGGCGTTGTACATATTTTCATGTTCATCCAGATGGCTGTGTAGATATTTCCATGTTCATAGAGATAGCGGTGTAGATATTTCCATGTTCATCCACATGGCTGTGTAGATATATCCATGTTCATACAGATGGCAGTGAAGATATTTCCATGTTCATACAGATAGCGGTGTAGATATTTCCATGTTCATACAGATAGCGGTGTAGATATTTCCATGTTCATACCGATAGCGGTGCTGATATTTCCATGTTTATACAGGTAGCGGTGTAGATATTTCCATGTTTATACAGATAGCGGTGTAGATATTCCCATGTTTATACAGATAGTAGTGTAGGTATTTCCATGTTTATACAGATAGCGGTGTAGATATGTCTTTCTTAATTCAGATGGCAGTGTAGATATTTATATGTTCATAGAGATGGCGGTGCAGATATTTCCATGTTCATACAGATGGCGGTGTAGATATTTGCATGTTGATACAGATAGCGGTGTAGTTATTTCCATGTGTAAAGAGATAGCTGTGTAGAGATTTCCATGTATATGCAGATAGCTGTGTAGATATTTCCATTTTCATGCAGATAGCGGTGTATATATTTCCCTGTTCAAACAGAGAGCGGTGTAGATATTTCCATGTTCATACAGATAGTGGTGTAGATATTTCCATGTTCATACAGATAGCGCTGTAGATATTTCCATGTTCATCCAGATGTCTGTGTAGATATATCCATGTTCATACAGATAGCGGTGTTGATATTTCCATGTTCATACAGATAGTGGTGTAGATATTTCCATGTTCATACAGATAGCGGTGTAGCTATTTCCATGTTCATACAGATAGCGGTGTAGATAATTCCATGTTTATACAGATAGCGGTGAAGATGTATGCATGTTTACAAGGATAGCAGTGTAGATGTTTCCATGTTCATGCAGATAGCGGTGTAGATATTTCCATGTTCATACAGATAGCGGTGTATGTATTTCCATGTTCATAGAGATAGCGGTGTAGATATTTCCATGTTCATCCAGATGGCTGTGTAGACATATCCATGTTCATACAGATAGCGGTGTAGATATTTCCATGTTCTTCCAGATGGCTGTGTAGCTATTTCCATGTTCATACTGATAGTGGTGTAGATATTTCCATGTTCATACAGATAGCGGTGTAGATATTTCCATGTTCATACAGATAGCCGTGTAGATATTGCCATGTTCATACCGATAGCGCTGCTGATACTTCAATGTTTATACAGGTAGCGGTGTACATATTTCCGTGTTTATACAGGTAGCGGTGTAGATATTTCCATGTTCATACAGATAGCGTTGTAGATATTTCCATGTTTATACAGATAGCGGTGTAGATATCTCCTTCTTAATACAGATGGCGGTGTAGATATTTATATGTTCATACAGATGGCAGTGCAGATATTTCCATGTTCATACAGATGGTGGTGTAGATATTTCCATGTTTATAGAGATAGCGGTGTAGTTATTTCCATGTGCAAAGAGATAGCTGTGTAAATATTTCCATGTATATGCAGATAGCTTTGTAGATATTTCCATTTTCATGCAGATAGCGGTGTAGATATTTCCATGTTCAAACAGATAGCGGTGTAGATATTTCCATGTTCATCCAGATGGCTGTGTAGCTATTTACATGTTCATACAGATAGCGGGTCTGATATTTCCATGTTTATACAGGTAGCAGTGTAGATATTTCCTTGTTTATACAGAAAGCGGCAAAGATATTTCCATGTTTATACAGATAGCGGTGTAGATATTTCCAAGTTTATACAGATAGCGGTGTAGATATCTCCATCTTAATACAGATGGCGGTGTAGATATTTATATGTTCATACAGATGTCGGTGCAGATATTTCCATGTTCATACAGATGGCGGTGTAGATATTTCCATGTTTATAGAGATAGCAGTGTAGTTATTTCCATGTGTAAAGAGATAGCTTTGTAGAAATTTCCATGTATATGCAGATAGCTGTGTAGATATTTCCATTTTCATGCAGATAGCGGTGAAGATGTATACATGTTTACACAGATGGCGGAGAAGATATTTCCATGTTCATACAGATAGCGGTGTAGATATTTCCATGTTCATACAGATGGCTGTGTAGATATATCCATGTTCCTACAGAAGGTGGTGAAGATATTTCCATGTTCATACAGATGGCGGTGTAGTTATTTCCATGTTCATACAGATAGCGGTGCTGATATTTCCATGTTTATACATGTAGCGGTGTAGATATTTCCATCTTTTTACAGATAGCGGTGTAGATATTTGCATGTTTATACACATAGCGGTGTAGATATTTCAATGTTTATACAGATAGCGGTGTAGATATTTCCATGTTTATGCAGATAGTGGTGTAGATATCTCCAACTTAATACAGATGGCGGTGTAGATATTTAGATGTTCATACAGATGGCGGTGCAGGTATTTCCATGTTCATACAGATGGCGGTGTAGATATTTCCATGTTCATACTGATAGCGGTGTATTTTTTTCCATGTGTAAAGGGATAGCTGTGTAGATATTTCCATGTATAAGCAGATAGCTGTGTAGATATATACATTTTCATGCAGATAGCGGTGTATATATTTCCCTGTTCAAACAGTTAGCGGTGTAGATATTTGTATGTTCATAAAGACAGCGGTGTAGATATTTCCATGTTTATACAGATAGCGGTGAAGATGTATGCATGTTTACACAGATAGCGGTGTAGATATTTCCATGTTCATCCAGATGGCTGTGTAGATATATCCATGTTCATGCAGATAGCGGTGTAGATATTTCCATGTTCATACAGATAGCTGTGCAGATATTTCCATGTTCATCCAGATGGCTGTGTAGATATATCCATGTTCATACAGATGGCGGTGAAGGTATTTCCATGTTCATACAGATAGCGGTGTAGATATTTCCATGTTCATACAGATAGTGGTGTAGATATTTCCATGTTCATACAGATAGCGGTGTAAGTATTTCCATGTTCATACAGATAGCGGTGTAGATATTTCCATTTTTAAGCAGATAGCGGTGTATATATTTCCCTGTTCAAACAGTTAGCGGTGTAGATATTTCCATGTTCATAAAGATAGCGGTGTAGATATTTCCATGTTTATACAGATAGCGGTGAAGTTGTATGCATGTTTACACAGATAGCGGTGTAGGTATTTCCACGTTCATCCAGATGGCTGTGTAGATATATCCATGTTCATACAGATGGCGGTGAAGTTATTTCCATGTTCATACAGATAGCGGTGTAGATATTTCCATGTTCATACAGATAGTGGTGTATATATTTCCATGTACTTACAGATAGCGGTGTAGATATTTCCATGTTTATACAGATAGCGGTGAAGATGTATGCATGTTTACACAGATAGCGGTGTAAAAATTTCCATGTTCATACAGATAGTGGTGTAGATATTTCCATGTTCATAAAGACAGCGGTGTACGTATCTCCATGTTCATACAGATAGCGGTGTAGATATTTCCATGTTCATACAGATAGCGTTGCTGATATTTCCTTGTTCATCCAGATGGCTGTGTAGATATTTCCATGTTCATAGAGATGGCGGTGAAGATATTTCCATGTTCATTCAGATATCGGTGTAGATATTTCCATGTTCATACAGATAGCGGTGTAGATATTTCCATGATCATACAGATAGCGGTGCTGATATTTCCATGTTTATGCAGGTAGCGGTGTAGGTATTTCCATGTTTATACAGATAGCGGTGTAGATATTTCCATGTTTATACAGGTAGCGGTGTAGATATTTCCATGTTTATACATATAGCGGTGTAGATATCTTCATCTTAATACAGATGGCGGTGTAGATATTTATATGTTCATACAGATGACGGTGCAGATATTTCCATGTTCATACTGATGGCGGTGTAGATATTTCCATGTTTATAGAGATAGCGGTGTACTTATTTCCATGTGTAAAGAGATAGCTTTGTAGATATTTCCATGTATGTGCACACAGCTGTGTAGATATTTCCATTTTCATGCAGATAGCGGTGTAGATATTTCCATTTTCAAACAGATAGCGGTGTAGATATTTCCATGTTCATACAGATAGCGGTGTAGATATTTCCATGTTTATACAGATAGCGGTGAAGATGTATGCATGTTTACACAGATAGCGGTGTAGATATTTCCATGTTCATACTGAAAACGGTGTAGATATTTCCATGTTTATACAGATAGCGGTGAAGTTGTATGCATGTTTACACAGATAGCGGTGTAGATAATTCCATGTTCATCCAGATGGCTGTGTAGATATTTCCACGTTCATCCAGATGGCTGTGTAGATATATCCATGTTCATACAGATGGCGGTGAAGATATTTCCATGTTCATGCAGATGGCGGTGTAGATAGTTCCATGTTCATACCGATAGCGGTGCTGATATTTCGATGTTCATACAGGTAACTGTGTAGATATTTCCATGTTTATACAGATAGTGGTGTAGATATTTCCAAGTTTATACACATAGCGGTGTAGATATTTCCATGTTTATACTGATAGCGGTGTAGATATCTCCATATTAATACAGGTGGCGGTGTAGATATTTATATGTTCATACAGATGGCGGTGCAGATATTTCCATGTTCATACAGATGGCGGTGTAGATATTACCATGTTTATAGAGGTAGCGGTGTAGTTATTTCCATGTGTAAAGAGATAGCTGTATAGATATTTCCATGTATATGCAGATAGCTGTGTAGATATTTCCATTTTCATGCAGATAGCGGTGTAGATATTTCCATGTTCAAACAGATAGCGGTGTAGATATTTCCATGTTCATACAGATAGCGGTGTAGATATTTCCTTGTTCATACAGATAGCGGTGTAGATATTTCCATGTTCATACAGATAGCGGTGTATGTATTTCCATGTTCAAAAAGAGAGCGGTGTAGATATTTCCATTTTCATGCAGATAGCGGTGTAGATATTTCCCTGTTCAAACAGTTAGCGGTGTAGATATTTCCATGTTCATGAAGATAGCGGTGTAGATATTTCCATGTTTATACAGATAGCGGTGAAGATGTATGCATGTTTACACAGATACCGGTGTAGATATTTCCATGTTCATCCAGATGGCTGTGTAGATATATCCATGTTCATACAGATGGCGGTGAAGGTATTTCCATGTTCATACAGATAGCGGTGTAGATATTTCCATGTTCATACAGATAGCGGTGTAGATATTTCCATGTTCATACAGACAGCGGTGTACGTATCTCCATGTTCATACAGATAGCGGTGTAGATATTTCCATGTTCATCCAGATGGCTGTGTAGATATTTCCATGTTCATACAGATAGCGGTGTAGATATTTCCATGTTCATACATATAGCGGTGCAGATATTTCCATGTTCATCCAGATAGCTGTGCAGATATTTCCATGTTCATCCAGATGGCTCTGTAGATATATCCATGTTCATACAGATGGCGGTGAAGATATTTCCATGTTCATACAGATGGCGGTGTAGATATTTCCATCTTCATACAGATAGCGGTGTAGATATTTCCATGTTCATACAGATAGCGGTGTTTGTATTTCCATGTTCATACACATAGCGGTGAAGATGTATGCATGTTTACACAGATAGCGGTGGAGATAATTCCATGTTCATTCAGATGGCTGTGTAGATATTTCCACGTTCATCCAGATGGCTGTGTAGATATATCCATGTTCATACAGATGGCGGTGAAGATATTTCCATGTTCATACAGATGGCTGTATAGATATTTCCATGTTCATACCGATAGCGGTGCTGATATTTCCACTTTCATACAGGTAACTGTGTAGATATTTCCATGTATATACAGATAGCGGTGTAGATATTTCCATGTTTATACATATAGCGGTGTAGATATTTCCATGTTTATACTGATAGCGGTGTAGTTATATCCATCTTAATACAGATGGCGGTGTAGATATTTATATGTTCATACAGGTGGCGGTGCAGTTATTTCCATGTTCATACAGATGGCGGTGTAGATATTACCATGTTTATAGAGATAACGGTGTAGTTATTTCCATGTGTAAAGAGATAGCTGTATAGATATTTCCATGTATATGCAAATAGCTGTGTAGATATTTCCATTTTCATGCAGATAGCTGTGTAGATATTTCCATGTTCAAACAGTTAGCGGTGTAGATATTTCCATGTTCATAAAGATAGCGGTGTAGATATTTCCATGTTTATACAGATAGCGGTGAAGATGTATGAATGTTGACACAGATAGCGGTGTAGATATTTCCATGTTCATCCAGATGGCTGTGTAGATATATCCATGTTCATACAGATGGCGGTGAAGATATTTCCATGTTCATACAGATAGCGGTGTAGATATTTCCATGTTCATACAGATAGCGGTGTAGATATTTCCATGTTCATACAGACAGCGGTGTATGTATCTCCATGTTCATACAGATAGCGGTGTAGATATTTCCATGTTTACACAGGTAGCGGTGTAGATATTTGCATGTTCATACAGATAGCGGTGTAGATATTTCCATGTTCATAAAGATAGCAGTGCAGATATTTCCATGTTCATCCAGATAGCGGTGCAGATATTTCCATGTTCATCCAGATGGCTGTGTAGATATATCCATGTTCATACAGATGGCGGTGAAGATATTTCCATGTTCATACAGATTGCGGTGTAGATATTTCCATGTTCATAGAGATAGCGGTGTAGATATTTCCATGTTCACAGAGATAGCGGTGTATGTATTTCCATGTTCATACAGATAGCGGTGTAGATAATTCCATATTCATCCAGATGGCTGTGTAGATATTTCCATGTTCATACAGATAGCCGTGTAGATATTTCCATGTTCATACAGATAGTGGTGTAGATATTTCCATGTTCATACAGATAGCCGTGTTGATATTGCCATGTTCATACCGATAGCGGTGCTGATACTTCCATGTTTATACAGGTAGCGGTGTACATATTTCCGTGTTTATACAGATACCGGTGTAGATATTTCCATGTTCATACAGATGGCGGTGAAGATATTTCCATGTTTATAGAGATAGCGGTGTAGTTATTTCCATGTGTAAAGAGATAGCTGTGTAGATATTTCCATGTATATGCAGATAGCTGTGTAGATATTACCATTTTCATGCAGATAGCGGTGTAGATACTTCCATGTTCAAACAGTTAGCGGTGTAGATATTTCCATGTTCATAAAGATAGCGGTGTAGATATTTCCATGTTTATACAGATAGCGGTGAAGATGTATGCATGTTTACACAGATAGCGGTGTAGATATTTCCATGTTCATCCAGATGGCTGTGTAGATATATCCATGTTCATACAGATGGCGGTGAAGATATTTCCATGTTCATACAGATAGCGGTGTAGATATTTCCATGTTCATACAGATAGCGGTGTAGTTATTTCCATGTTCATCCAGATGGCTGCGTAGATATATCCATATTCATACAGATGGCGGTGTAGATATTTCCATGTTCATACAGATAGCGGTGTAGATATTTCCATGTTCATACAGATAGCGGTGTATGTATTTCCATGTTCATACAGATAGCGGTGTAGACATTTCCATGTTCATCCAGATGGCTGTGTAGATATTTGCATGTTCATACAGATAGCGGTGTAGATATTTCCATGTTCATACAGATAGCGGTGTAGATATTTCGATGTTCATCCTGATGGCTGTGTAGATATATCCATGTTCATACAGATGGCGGTGAAGATATTTCCATGTTAATACAGATAGCGGTGTAGATATTTCCATGTTCATAGAGATGGCCGTGTTGATATTGCCGAGTTCATACCGATAGCGGTGCTGATACTTCCATGTTTATACAGGTAGCGGTGTACATATTTCCGTGTTTATACAGATAGCGGTGTAGATATTTCCATGTTCATACAGATGGCGGTGTAGATATTTCCATGTTTATAGAGATACCGGTGTAGTTATTTTTATGTGTAAAGAGATAGCTGTGTAGATATTTCCATGTATATGCAGATAGCTGTGTAGATATTTCCATTTTCATGCAGATAGCGGTGTAGATATTTGCATGTTTATACAGATAGCGGTGTAGATATTTCCATGTTTATACAGATAGCGGTGTAGATATCTCCATCTTAATACAGATGGCGGTGTAGATATTTATATGTTCATACAGATAGCAGTGCTGATATTTCCATGTTTATACAGGTAGACGTGTAGATAATTCCATGTTCATACAGATAGCGGTGTAGATATTTCCATGTTCATACAGATGGCGGTGAAGATATTTCCATGTTCATACAGATAGCGGTGTACATATTTCCTTGTTCATACAGATAGTGGTGTAGATGTTTCCATGTTCATACAGATAGAGGGGCTGATATTTCCATGTTCATACAGATATCGGTGCTGATATTTCCATGTTTATACAGGTAGCGGTGTAGATATTTCCATGTTTATACAGATAGCGGTGTAGATATATCCATGTTTATAGAGATAGCGGTGTACTTATTTCCATGTGTAAAGAGATAGCTGTATAGATATTTCCATGTATATGCAGATAGCTTTGTAGATATTTCCATTTTCATGCAGATAGCGGTGTAGATATTTCCATGTTCAAACAGATAGCGGTGTAGATAAGTCCATGTTCATACAGATAGCAGTGTAGATATTTCCATGTTTATAAAGATAGCGGTGAAGATGTATGCATGTTTACACAGATAGCGGTGTAGATATTTCCATGTTCATACAGATAGCGGTGTAGATATTTCCATGTTCATACAGATGGCTTTGTAGACATATCCATGTTCATACAGATGGCGGTGAAGATATTTCCATGTTCATACAGATGGCGGTGAAGGTATTTCCATGTTCATACAGATAGCGGTGTAGATATTTCTATGTTCATACAGATGGCTGTGTAGCTATTTCCATGTTCATACAGATAGTGATGTAGATATTTCCATGTTCATACAGATTGCGGTGCTGATATTTCCATGTTTATACAGGTAGCGGTGTAGATATTGCCATGATTATACAGATAGCAGAGTAGATATTTCGGTGTTTATACAGATAGCGGTGTAGATATTTCCATGTTTATACAGATAGCGGTGTAGATTTCTCCATCTTACTACAGATGGTAGTGTAGACATTTATATGTTCATACAGATGTCGGTGCAGATATTTCCATGTTCATACAGATTGCGGTGTAGATATTACCATGTTTATAGAGATAGCGGTGTAGTCATTTCCTTGTGTAAAGAGATAGCTTTATAGATATTTCCATGTATATGCAGATAGCTGTGTAGATATTTGCATTTTCATGCAGATAGCGGTGTAGATATTTCCATGTTCAAACAGATAGCGGTGTGGATATTTCCATGTTCATCCATATAGCGGTGTAGATATTTCCATGTTCATCCAGATGGCTGTGTAGCTATTTCCATGTTCATACAGATAGTGTTGTAGATGTTTCCATATTCATACAGATAGCGGTGTAGATATTTCCATGTTCATACAGATTGCGGTGTTGATACTTCCATATTTATACAGGTAGCAGTGTAGATATTTCCATGTTTATACAGATAGCGGTGTAGGCATTTCCATGTTCATACACATAGCAGTGTGGATATTTCCATGTTTATACAGATAGCGGTGTAGATATCTCCATCTTAATACAGATGGCGGTGTAGTTATTTATATCTTCATACAGATGGCGGTGCAGATATTTCCATGTTCATACAGATGGTGGTTTAGATATTTCCATGTTTATTGAGATAGCGGTGTACTTATTTCCATGTGTAAAGAGATAGCTGTATAGATATTTCCATGTATATGCAGATAGCTGTGTAGATATTTCCATTTTCATGCAGATAGCGTTGTAGATATTTCCATGTTCAAACAGATAGCGGTGTAGATATTTCCATGTTCATAGAGATAGCAGTGTAGATATTTCCATGTTTATAAAGATAGCGGTGAAGATGTATGCATGTTTACACAGATAGCGGTGTAGATATTTCCATGTTCATGCAGATAGCGGTGTAGATATTTCCATGTTCATCCAGATGGCTTTGTAGACATATCCATGTTCATACAGATGGCGGTGAAGATATTTCCATGTTCATACAGATAGCGGTGTAGATATTTCCATGTTCATACAGATTGCAGTGTAGACATTTCCATGTTCATACAGATGGCTGTGTAGATATATCCATGCTCATACAGATGGCGGTGAAGATATTTCCATGTTCATACAGATGGCGGTGTAGATATTTCCATGTTCATACCGTTAGCGGTGCTGATATTTCCATGTTCATACTGGTAGCTGTGTATATATTTCCATGTTTACACAGATAGCAGTGTAGATATTTCTATGTTTATACACATAGCGGTGTAGATATTTCCATGTTTATACAGATAGCGGTGCTGATATTTCCATGTTTATGCAGATAGCGGTGTAGATATCTCCATCTTAATACAGATGGCGGTGTAGATATTTATATGTTCATACAGATGGCGGTGCAGATATTTCCATGTTTATACAGATGACGGTGAAGATATTTCCATGTTCATACAGATAGCGGTGTAGTTATTTCCATGTGTAAAGAGATAGCTGTGTAGATATTTCCATGTATATGCAGATAGCTGTGTAGATATTTCCATTTTCATGCAGATAGTGGTGTACATATTTCCCTGTTCAAACAGTTAGCGGTGTAGATATTTCCATGTTCATAGAGATAGCGGTGTAGATATTTCCATGTTTATACAGATAGCGGTGAAGATGTATGCATGTTTACACTGATACCGGTGTAGATATTTCCATGTTCATCCAGATGGCTGTGTAGATATAACCATGTTCATACAGATAGCGGTGTAGATATTTCCATGTTCATACAGATAGCGGTGCAGATATTTCCATGTTCATCCAGATGGCTGTGTAGATATATCCATGTTCATACAGATGGCGGTGAAGATATTACCATATTCATACAGATAGCGGTGTAGATATTTCCATGCTCATACAAATAGCGGTGTGGATATTTCCATGTTCATACAGATAGCGGTGTATGTATTTCCATGTTCATACAGATAGCGGTGTAGATATTTCCATTTTCATGCAGATAGCGGTGTACATATTTCCCTATTCAAACAGTTAGCAGTGTAGATATTTCCATGTTCATAAAGATAGCGGTGTATATATTTCCATGTTTATACAGATAGCGGTGAAGATGTATGCATGTTTACACAGATAGCGGTGTAGATATTTCCATGTATATACAGATAGCGGTGTAGATATTTCCATGTTTATACAGATAGTGGTGTAGATATCTCCTTCTTCATACAGATGGCGGTGTAGATATTTATATGTTCATACAGATAGCGGTGCAGATATGTCCATGTTCATACAGATGGCGGTGTAGATATTTCTATGTTTATAGAGATAGCGGTGTAGTTATTTCCATGTGTAAAGAGATAGCTGTGTAGATATTTCCATGTATATGCAGATAGCTGTGTAGATATTTCCATTTTCATGCAGATAGCGGTGTAGATATTTCCAAGTTCAAACAGATAGCGGTGTAGATATTTCCATGTTCATCCAGATGGCTGTGTAGATATATCCATGTTCATACAGATGGCGGTGAAGATATTTCCATGTTCATACAGATAGCGGTGTAGATATTTCCATGTTCATACAGATAGCGGTGCTGATATTTCCTTGTTCATCCAGATGGCTGTGTAGATATTTCCATGTTCATAGAGATGGCGGTGAAGATATTTCCATGTTCATACAGATATCGGTGTAGATATTTCCATGTTCATACAGATAGCGGTGTAGATATTTCCATGTTCATACAGATAGCGGTGCTGATATTTCCATGTTTATACAGGTAGCGGTGTAGGTATTTCCATGTTTATACAGATAGCGGTATAGATATTTCCATGTTTATACAGGTAGCGGTGTAGATATTTCCATGTTTATACATATAGTTGTGTAGATATCTTCATCTTAATTCAGATGGCGGTGTAGATATTTATATGTTCATACAGATGACGGTGCAGATATTTCCATGTTCATACTGATGGCGGTGTAGATATTTCCATGTTTATAGAGATAGCGGTGTACTTATTTCCATGTGTAAAGAGATAGCTTTGTAGATATTTCCATGTATGTGCAGATAGCTGTGTAGATATTTCCATTTTCATGCAGATAGCGGTGTAGATATTTCCATTTTCAAACAGATAGCGGTGTAGATATTTCCATGTTCATAGAGATAGCGGTGTAGATATTTCCATGTTTATACAGATAGCGGTGAAGATGTATGCATTTTTACACATATAGCGGTGTAGATATTTCCATGTTCATACAGAAAACGGTGTAGATATTTCCATGTTTATACAGATAGCGGTGAAGATGTATGTATGTTTACACAGATAGCGGTGTAGATAATTCCATGTTCATTCAGATGGCTGTGTAGATATTTCCACGTTCATCCAGATGGCTGTGTAGATATATCCATGTTCATACAGATGGCGGTGAAGATATTTCCATGTTCATACAGATAGCGGTGTAGATATTTCCATGTTTTTACAGGTAGCGGTGTAGATATTTCCATATTTATACAGATAGCGGTGTAGATATTTCCATGTTTATACAGATAGCGGTGTAGATATTTCCATGTTTATACAGATAGCGGTGTAGATATTTCCATGTTTATACAGATAGCAGTGCAGATATTTCTGTGTTTATACAGATAGCCGTGTAGATATTTCCATCATCATTCAGCTGGCGGTGTAGATATTTGCAAGCTGATACAGATGGCGGTGTAGATATTCCCAACTTTATAGAGATGGCGTACAGATATTTCCATGTTCTCACCGACGGCGGTGTAAATATTTCCATGTTTATAGAGATGGCGGTGTAGATATTTCCATGTTTATACACTTATCGCTGTAGATATTTCCATGTTTATTCAGATAGCAGTGTTGATATTTCCATGTTTATACAAATAGCGGTGTAGATATTTCCATGTTTATAGAGATAGTGGTGTAGATATTTCCATGTTTATAGAGATAGTGGTGTAGATATTTCCATGATTATAGAGATTGTGGTGTAGTTATTTCCATGTTTATAGAGATAGCAGTGTAGAAATTTCCCTGTTTCACAGAAAGCAGTGTAGATATTTGCATGTTTATACAGATAGCGGTGTAGATATTTCCATGTTTATACAGATGGCAGTGTAGATATTTCCATGTTTATAGAGATGGCGGTGTAGATATTTCCTTGTTTATACAGATAGCAGTGTAAATATTTCGATGTTTATAGAGATAGGTTTGTAGGTATTTCCATGTTCATACAGATAGCGGTGTAGATATTTCCATGTTCATACAGAAGGCGGTGTAGATATTTCCCTCTTCATACAGATGGCGGTGAAGATATTTGCATGTTCATACAGATGGCGGTGTAGATATTTCCATGTTCATACAGATGTCGGTGTAGATATCTCCATGTTCACACAGATGTCTGTGTAGTTATTTCCATGTTCATACAGATGACGTTGGTGATATTTCCATGTTCATACCGAGGGCGGTGTAGATATTTCCATGTTTATAGAGATGGCGGTGTAGATATTTCCAAGTTTATACAGATGGCAATGTAGATATTTCCATGTTCATACAGATAGCATTGTAGATATTTCCATGTTTATGGAGATATCGGTGTAGATATTTGCATGTTTATACAGATAGCGGTGTAGATATTTCCATGATTACACAGATAGCGGTGTAGATATTTCCTTGTTTATATAGATAGCGGTGTAGATATTTACATGTTTATACAGATAGCGGTGAAGATATTTCCATGTTTATACAGACAGCGGTGTAGATATTTCCATGTTTATACAGAGAGCATTGTAGATATTTCCATGTTTATAGAGTTAGCGGTGTAGATATTTCCCTGTTTTACAGATAGCAGAGTAGATATTTCCATGTTTATACAGATAGCAGTGTAGACATTTCCATGTTTATACCGATAACAGTGTAGATATTTCTGTGTTTATACATATAACGGTGTAGATATTTCCATGATCATACAGATGGCGGTGTGGATATTTCCATTTTGATACAGACTGGGTGTAGATATTTTCATGTTTATACAGATGACGGTGTAGATATTTACTTGTTTATAGACATGGCGGTGTAGATATTTCCATGTTTTTACACATAGCAGTGGCGATATTTCCATGTTTATGGAGATATTGGTGTAGGTATTTCCATGTTTATAGAGAGAGCGTTGTAGATATTTCCATGTTTATACAGATAGCGGTGTAGATATTTCCCTGTTTTACAGATAGCAGTGTAGATATTTCCATGTTTATACAGATAGCGGTGTAGATATTTCCATGTACATACAGATAGCGGTGTAGATATTCCCATGTTTATTCAGATGGCAATGTAGATATTTACATGTTTATAGGGATGGCGGTGTAGATATTTCCTTGTATTGACAGATAGCTGTGTAGATATTTCCATTTTTATACAGATAGCGCTGAAGATATTTCCATGATTATACAGATAGAGGTGTAGATATTTCCATGTTTATACAGATAGCGGTGTAGATATTTCCATGTTTATACAGATAGCGGTGTAGATATTTCCATGTTTATGGAGATGGCATTATAGTTATTTACTTGTTTATACAGATGGTGGTGTCGATATTTCCATGTTCATACAGATAGCGGTGTAGATATTTCCATATTTATACACATGGCGGTGTAGATATTTCCATGTGCATACAGATGCCTGTTTAGATATTTCAATGTTTATAGAGATGACGGTGTAGATATTTCCATGTTTATACAGATGGCGGTGTAGATATTTCCATGTTTATACCCATAGCGGTGTAGATATTTCCATGTTTATTCACATTGCGGTATAGATATTTCTATGTTTACAGAGATATTGGTGTAGATATTTCCATGTTTATAGAGATAGTCGTGTAGATATTTCCATGTTTATAGAGATAGCGGTGTCGATAATTCCCTGTTTCACAGACAGCAGTGTAGATATTGCCATGTTTATTCAGATAGCGGTGTAGATATATCCATGTTTATAGAGATAGCGGTGTAATTATTTCCATGTTTATAGAGATGGCGGTGGAGATATTTCCATGTTTATAGAGATGGCGGTGTAGATATTTCCATGTTTATACAGATGGCGGTGTAGGTATTTCCTTGTTTATACAGATAGCGGTGTAGGTATTTCCATGCTTATACAGATAGCGGTGTAGATATTTCCATGTTCATACAGATAGCGTTGTAAATATTTCCATGTTTATACAGATAGCGGTGTAGATATTTCCATCTTTGTAGAGATTGCGTTTTAGATATTTCCATGTTTATACATATAGCGGTATAGATATTTCCATGTTTAAACAGATGGCGGTGTAGATATTTCCATGTTTATACAGGTGGCGGTGTAGTTATTTCCATATTCATACAGATGGCGTTGTAGATATTTCAATGTTTATAGAGATGGCGGTGTAGATATTTCCATGTTTATACAGATGGCGGTGTAGGTATTTCCATGTTTATACAGATAGCGGTGTAGGTATTTCCATTCTTATACAGATAGCGGTGTAGATATTTCCATGTTCATACAGATAGCGTTGTAAATATTTCCATGTTTATACAGATATCGTTGTAGATATTTCCATGTTTATAGAGATAGCGGTATAGATATTTCCATGTTGATACACATAGCGGTGTAGATATTTCCATATTTATAGAGATAGCGGTGTAGATATTTCCAAGTTTATAGAGATGGCGTCTTGGATATTTCCATGTTTATATATGTGGCGGTGTATATATTTCCACGTTTATGCATATGGCGGTGTAGACATTTCCATGTTTATACAGATGGCGGTGTAGATATTTCCATGTTTATACGGATGGCGGTGTATATACTTCCATATTTATACAGATGGCGCTGTAGATATTTTCATGTTCATACAGATAGCGGTGTAGATATTTCCATGTTCATACAGATAGCAGTGTAGATATTTCCATGTTTAAACAGATAGTGGTGAAGATGTATACATGTTTACAGAGATAGCGGTGTAGATATTTCCATGTTCATTCAGGTAGCGGTGTAGATATTTCCATGTTCATCCAGATGGCTGTGTAGATATATCCATGTTCATACAGATGGCAGTGAAGATATTTCCATGTTCATACAGATAGCGGTGTAGATCTTTCCATGTTCATAGAGATAGCGGTGTAGATCTTTCTATGTTCATACAGATTGCGGTGTAGATATTTCCATGTTCATCCAGATGGCTGTGTAGATATATCCATATTCATACAGATGGCGGTGAAGATATTTCCATGTTCATACAGATAGCGGTGTAGATATATCTATGTTCATACAGATAGTGGTGTAGATATTTCCATGTTCATACAGATAGCAGTGTAGCTATTTCCATGTTCATACAGATAGCGGTGTAGATATTTCCATGTTCATCCAGATGGCTCTGTAGATATTTCCATGTTTATACAGATAGCGGTGCTGATATTTCCATGTTTATACAGGTAGAGGTGTAGATATTTCCATGTTTATATAGATAGCGGTGTAGATATTTCCATGTTTATACAGATAGCGGTGTAGATATCTCCATCTTAATACAGATGGCGGTGTAGATATTTATATGTTCATACAGATGGCGGTGCAGATATTTCCATGTTCTTACAGATGGCAGTGTAGATATTTCCATGTTAATAGAGATAGCGGTGTAGTTATTTCAATGTGTATAGAAATAGCTTTGTAGATATTTCCATGTATATGCAGATTGGTGTGTAGATATTTCCATTTTCATGCATATAGCAGAGTAGATATTTCCATGTTCAAACAGATAGCGGTGTAGATATTTCCATGTTCATACAGATACCGGTGTAGATATTTCCATCTTTATACAGATAGCGGTGAAGGTGTATTCATGTTTACACAGATAGTGGTGTAGATATTTCCATGTTCATACAGATAGCGGTGTAGATATTTTCATGTTCATCCAGATGTCTATGTAGATATATCCATGTTCATACAGATGGCGGTGAAGATATTTCCATGTTCATACAGATAGCGGTGTAGATATTTCCATGTTCATACAGATAGCGGTGTAGATATTTCCATGTTCATACAGATAGCGGTGTAGCTATTTCCTTGTTCATACATATAGCGGTGTAGATATTTCCATGTTCATCCAGATGGCTGTGTAGTTATATCCATGTTCATACAGATGGCGGTGAAGATATTTCCATGATCATACAGATAGCGGTGTAGATATTTCCATGTTCATACAGATAGCGGTGTAGATATTTCCATGTTCATACAGATAGCGGTGTAGCTATTTCCATGTTCATACAGATAGCGGTGTAGATATTTCCATGTTTATACGGATAGCGGTGTAGATATTTCCATGTTTATGCAGATAGTTGTGTAGATATCTCCATCTTAATACAGATGGCGGTGTAGATATTTAAATGTTCATACAGATGGCTGTGTAGACATACCCATGTTCATACAGATGGCGGTGAAGATATTTCCATGTTCATACAGATAGCGGTGTAGATATTTCCATGTTCATACAGATAGCGGTGTAGATATTTCCATGTTCATACAGATGGCTGTGTAGATATATCCATGTTCCTACAGATGGCGGTGAAGATATTTCCATGTTCATAGAGATGGCAGTGTAGATATTTCCATGTTCATACAGATAGCGGGGCTGATATTTCCATGTTTATACAGGTAGCAGTGTAGATATTTCCTTGTTTATACAGAAAGCGGCATAGATATTTCCATGTTTATACAGATAGCAGTGTAGATATTTCCAAGTTTATACAGATAGCGGTGTAGATATCTCCATCTTAATACAGATGGCGGTGTAGATATTGATATGTTCATACAGATGTCGGTGCAGATATTTCCATGTTCATACAGATGGCGGTGTAGATATTTCCATGTTTATAGAGATAGCAGTGAAGTTATTTCCATGTGTAACGAGATAGCTTTGTAGATATTTCCATGTATATGCAGATAGCTGTGTAGATATTTCCATTTTCATGCAGATAGCGGTGAAGATGTATACATGTTTACACAGATAGCGGTGTAGATATTTCCATGTTCATACAGGTAGCGGTGTAGATATTTCCATGTTCATACAGATGGCTGTGTAGATATATCTATGTTCTTACAGATGGCGGAGAAGATATTTCCATGTTCATGCAGATAGCGGTGTAGATATTTCCATGTTCATACAGATAGCGGTGTAGATATTTCCATGTTCATACAGATAGCGGTGTAGATATTTCCATGTTCATACAGATAGCGGTGTAGATATTCCCATGTTCATCCAGAAGGCTGTGTAGATATATCCATGTTCATACAGATGGCGGTGAAGATATTTCCATGTTCATACAGAGAGCGTTGCAGATATTTCCATGTTCATACAGATAGCCGTGTAGATATTGCCATGTTTATACCGATAGCGGTGCTGATACTTCCATGTTTATACAGGTAGCGGTGTACATATTTCGATGTTTATACAGATAGCGGTGTAGATATTTCCATGTTCATACAGATAGCAGTGTAGATATTTCCATGTTCATAGAGATAGCGGTGTAGATATTTACATGTTCATACAGATAGCGGTGCTGATATTTCCATGTTTATACAGGTAGCGGTGTAGACATTTCCATGTTTATACACATAGTGGTGTAGATATTTCCATGTTTATACAGATAGCGGTGTAGATATTTCCAAGTTTATACAGATAGCGGTGTAGATATCTCCATCTTAATACAGATGGCGGTGTAGATATTTATATGTTCATTCAGATGGCGTTGCAGATATTTCCATGTTCATACAGATGGCGGTGTAGATATTTCCATGTTCATACAGATAGCGGTGTAGTTATTTCCATGTGTAAAGAGATAGCTGTGTAGATATTCCCATGTATATGCAGATAGCTTTGTAGACATTTCCATTTTCATGCAGATAGCGGTGTATATATTTCCCTGTTCAAACAGTTAGTGGTGTAGATATTTCCATGTTCATAAAGATAACAGTGTAGATATTTCCATGTTTATACAGATAGCGGTAAAGATTTATGCATGTTTACACAGATAGCGGTGTAGATATTTCCATGTTCATCCAGATGGCTGTGTAGATATATCCATGTTCATACAGATAGCGGTGTAGATATTTCCATGTTCATACAGATAGCGGTGCAGATATTTCCATGTTCATCCAGATGGCTGTGTAGCTATTTCCATGTTCATACAGATAGTGGTGTAGATATTTCCATGTTCATACAGATAGCGGTGTAGATATTTCCATGTTCATACAGATAGCCGTGTAGATATTGCCATGTTCATTCCGATAGCGGTGCTGATACTTCCATGTTTATATAGGTAGCGGTGTAGATATTTCCAAGTTCATACAGATAGCGGTGTAGATATTTCCATGTTTATACAGATAGCGGTGTAGATACCTACTTCTTAATACAGATGGCGGTGTAGATATTTATATGTTCATACAGATGGCAGTGCAGATATTTCCATGTTCATACAGATGGTGGTGTAGATATTTCCATGTTTATAGAGATAGCGGTGTACTTATTTCCATGTGCAAAGAGATAGCTGTGTAAATATTTCCATGTAGATGCAGATAGCTTTGTAGATATTCCCATTTTCATGCAGATAGCGGTGTAGATATTTCCATTTTCAAACAGATAGCGGTGTAGATATTTCCATGTTCATACAGATAGCGGTGTGGATATTTCCATCTTTTTACAGATAGCGGTGAAGATGTATGCATGTTTACACAGATAGCGGTGTAGATATTTTCATGTTCAAACAGATAGCGGTGTAGATATTTCCATGTTCATCCAGATGGCTGAGTAGACATATCCATGTTCATACAGATGGCGGTGAAGATATTTCCATGTTCATACAGATGGCTGTGTAGATATATCCATGTTCATACAGATGGCGGTGAAGATTTTTCCATGTTCATACAGATGGCGGTGTAGATATTTCCATGTTCATACAGATAGCGGGGCTGATATTTCCATGTTTATACAGGTAGCAGTGTAGATATTTCCATGTTTATACAGATAGCGGTGTAGATATTTCCATGTTTATACACATAGCGGTGTAGATATTTCCATGTTTATACAGATAGCGGTGTAGATATCTCCATCTTAATACAGATGGCGGTGTAGATATTTATATGTTCATACAGATGGCAGTGCAGATATTTCCATGTTCATACAGATGGCGGTGAAGATATTTCCATGTTCATACAGATGGCGGTGTAGATACTTCCATGTTCATACTGATAGCGGTGCTGATATTTCCATGTTTATACAGGTAGCGGTGTAGATATTTCCATGTTTATACAGATAGCGGTGTAGATATTTCCATGTTTATACACATAGCGGTGTAGATATTTCCATGTTTATACAGATAGCGTTGTAGATATCTCCATCTTAATACAGATGGCGGTGTAGATATTTATATGTTCATTCAGATGGCGGTGCAGATATTTCCATGTTCATACAGATGGCCGTGTAGATATTTCCATGTTCATACAGATAGCGGTGTAGTTATTTCCATGTGTAAAGAGATAGCTGTGTAGATATTTCCATGTATATGCAGATAGCTTTGTAGACATTTCCATTTTCATGCAGATAGCGGTGTATATATTTCCCTGTTCAAACAGTTAGCGGTGTAGATATTTCCATGTTCATAAAGATAACAGTGTAGATATTTCCATGTTTATACAGATAGCGGTGTAGATATTTCCATGTTCATCCAGATGGCTGTGTAGATATATCCATGTTCATACAGATAGCGGTGTAGATATTTCCGTGTTCATACAGATAGCGGTGCAGATATTTCCATGTTCATCCAGATGGCTGTGTAGCTATTTCCATGTTCATACAGATAGTGGTGTAGATATTTCCATGTTCATACAGATAGCGGTGTAGATATTTCCATGTTCATACAGATAGCCGTGTAGATATTGCCATGTTCATTCCGATAGCGGTGCTGATACTTCCATGTTTATATAGGTAGCGGTGTAGATATTTCCAAGTTCATACAGATAGCGGTGTAGATATTTCCATGTTCATACAGATAGCGGTGTAGATATCTCCTTCTTAATACAGATGGCAGTGTAGATATTGATATGTTCATACAGATGGCGGGGCAGATATTTCCTTGTTCATACAGATGGTGGTGTAGATATTTCCATGTTTATAGAGATAGCGGTGTAGTTATTTCCATGTGCAAAGAGATAGCTGTGTTGATATTTCCATGTAAATGCAGATAGCTGTGTAGATATTTCCATGTTCATCCAGACGGCTGTGTAGACATATCCATGTTCATACAGATGGCGGTGAAGATATTTCCATGTTCATACAGATGGCTGTGTAGATATATCCATGTTCATACAGATGGCGGTGAAGATTTTTCCATGTTCATACAGATGGCGGTGTAGATATTTCTATGTTCATGCAGATAGCGGTGCTGATATTTCCATGTTTATACAGGGAGCAGTGTAGATATTTCCATGTTTATACACATAGCGGTGTAGATATTTCCATGTTTATACAGATAGCGGTGTAGATATCTCCATCTTAAAACAGATGGCGGTGTAGATATTTCCATGTTCATACAGACGGCGGTGTAGATATTTCCATGTTCATACAGATAGCAGTGTAGTTATTTCCAAGTGTAAAGAGATAGCTGTGTAGATATTTCCATTTATATGCAGATAGCTGTGTAGATATTTCCATTTTCATGCAGATAGCGGTGTATATATTTCCCTGTTCAAACAGATAGCGGTGTAGATATTTCAATGTTCATACAGATAGAGGTGTAGATATTTCCATGTTCATACAGATAGTGGTGTAGATATTTCCATGTTCATACAGATAGCGGTGTAGCTATTTCCATGTTCATACAGATAGCAGTGTAGATATTTCCATGTTCATAGAGATAGCGGTGTAGATATTTCCATGTTTATACAGGTTGCGGTGTAGATATTTCCATGTTTATACAGATACTGATGTAGATATTTCCATGTTTATTCAGATAGCGGTGTAGATATTTCCAAGTTTATGCAGATAGCGGTGTAGATATCTCCATCTTAATACAGATGGCGGTGTAGATATTTATATGTTCATACAGATGGCGGTGCAGATACTTCCATGTTCATGTAGATGGCGGTGTAGATATTTCCATGTTTATAGAGATAGCGGTGTAGTTATTTCCATGTGTAAAGAGATAGCTTTGAAGATATTTCCAAGTGTATGCAGATAGCTGTGTAGATATTTCGATTTTCAAGCAGATAGCGGTGTAGATATTTCCATGTTCAAACAGATAGTGGTGTAGATATTTCCATGTGCATACAGATAGCGGTGTAGATATTTCCATGTTTATACAGATAGCGGTGAAGGTTTATGCATGTTTACAAGGATTGCAGTGTAGATGTTTCCATGTTCATGCAGATAGCGGTGTAGATATTTCCATGTTCATCCAGATGGCATTGTAGATACATCCATGTTCATACAGATGGCAGTGAAGATATTTCCATGTTCATACAGATAGCGGTGTAGATATTTCAATGTTCATACAGATAGCGGTTTAGATATTTCCATGTTCATACCGATAGCGGTGCTGATATTTCCATGTTTATACAGGTAGCGATGTAGATATTTCCATGATTGTACAGATAGCGGTGTAGATATTTCCATGTTTATACAGATAGCAGTGTAGATATTTCCATGTTTATACAGATATCGGTGTAGATATCTCCTTAATACAGATGGCGGTGTAGATATTTATATGTTCATACAGATGGCGGTGCAGATATTTCCATGTTCATACAGATGGCGGTGTAGATATTTCCATGTTCATACAGATAGCGGTGTAGTTATTTCCATGTGTAAAGAGATAGCTGTGTAGATCTTCCCATGTATATTCAGATAGCTGTGTAGATATTTCCATTTTCATGCAGATAGCGGTTTATATATTTCCCTGTTCAAACAGATAGCGGTGTAGATATTTCCATGTTCATACAGATAGTGGTGTAGATATTTCCATGTTCATACAGATAGCGGTGTAGCTATTTCCATGTTCATACAGATAGCGGTGTGGATATTTCCATGTTCATAGAGATAGCGGTGTAGATATTTCCATGTTCATACAGATAGCGGTGCTGATATTTCCATGTTTATACTGGTAGCGGTGTAGATATTTCCATGTTTATACAGATAGCGGTGAAGATGTATGCATGTTTACACATATAGCGTTGTACATATTTTCATGTTCATCCAGATGGCTGTGTAGATATTTCCATGTTCATACAGATAGCGGTGTAGATATTTCCATGTTCATCCAGATGGCTGTGTAGATATATCGATGTTCATACAGATGGCAGTGAAAATATTTCCATGTTCATACAGATAGCGGTGTAGATATTTCCAGGTTCATACAGATAGCGGTGTAGATATTTCCGTGTTCATACCGATAGCGGTGCTGATATTTCCATGTTTATACAGGTAGCGGTGTAGATATTTCCATGTTTATACAGATAGCGGTGTAGATATTTCCATGTTTATACAGATAGCAGAGTAGATATTTCCATGTTTATACAGATAGCGGTGTAGATATCTCTTTCTTAATACAGATGGCAGTGTAGATATTTATATGTTCATAGAGATGGCGGTGCAGATATTTCCATGTTCATACAGATGGCGGTGTAGACATTTCCATGTTCATACAGATAGCGGTGTAGTTATTTCCATGTGTAAAGAGATAGCTGTATAGATATTTCCATGTATATGCTGATAGCTGTGTAGATATTTCCATTTTCATGCAGATAGCGGTGTATATATTCCCCTGTTCAAACAGATAGCGGTGTAGATATTTCCATGTTCATACAGATAGTGGTGTAGATATTTCCATGTTCATACAGATAGCGCTGTAGATATTTCCATGTTCATCCAGATGGCTGTGTAGATATATCCATGTTCATACAGATAGCGGTGTAGCTATTTCCATGTTCATACAGATAGCGGTGTAGATATTTCCATGTTTATACAGATAGCGGTGAAGATGTATGCATGTTTACAAGGATAGCAGTGTAGATGTTTCCATGTTCATGCAGATAGCGGTGTAGATATTTCCATGTTCATACAGATAGCGGTGTATGTATTTCCATGTTCATACAGATAGCGGTGTAGATATTTCCATGTTCATCCAGATGGCTGTGTAGATATATCCATGTTCATACAGATAGCGGTGTAGATATTTCCATATTCATCCAGATGGCTGTGTAGCTATTTCCATGTTCATACAGATAGTGGTGTAGATATTTCCATGTTCATACAGATTGCGGTGTATTTATTTCCATTTTCATGCAGATAGCGGTGTATATATTTCCCTGTTCAAACAGTTATCGGTGTAGATATTTCCATGTTCATAAAGATAGCGGTGTAGATATTTCCATGTTTATACTGATAGCGGTGAAGATGTATGCATGTTTACACAGATAGCCGTGTGCATATTTCCATGTTCATCCAGATGGCTGTGTAGATATATCCATGTTCATACAAATGGCGGTGTAGATATTTCCATGTTCATACAGATAGCGGTGTAGTTATTTCCATGTGTAAAGAGATACCTGTGTAGATATTTCCATGTATATGCAGATAGCTGTGTAGCAATTTCCATTTTCATGCAGATAGCGGTGTATATATTTCCCTGTTCAAACAGATAGCGGTGTATATATTTCCATGTTCATACAGATAGCGGTGTAGATATTTCCATGTTCATACAGGTAGCTGTGTAGATATTTCCATGTTCATACAGATAGCGGTGCTGATATTTCCATGTTTTTACAGTAGTGGTGAAGCTATTTCAATGTTTATACAGATAGCGGTGTAGATATTTCCATGTTTATACAGATAGCGGTGTAGATATCTCCATCTTAATACAGATGGCGGTGTAGATATTTATATGTTCATACAGATGGCGGTTCAGATATTTCCATTTTCATACAGATGGCGGTGTAGATATTTCCAAGTTCATACAGATAGCGGTGTAGTTATTTCCATGTGTAAAGAGATAGCTGTGCAGATATTTCCATGTATATGCAGATAGCTGTGTAGATATTTCCATTTTGCTGCAGATAGCTGTGTATATATTTCCCTGTTCAAACAGTTAGCGGTGTTGATATTTCCATGTTCAGAAAGATAGCGGTGTAGATATTTCCATGTTTATACAGATAGCGGTGTAGATATTTCCATGTTCATACAGATAGCGGTGTAGATATTTCCATGTTCATAAAGATAGCGGTGTAGATATTTCCATGTTTATACAGATAGCGGTGAAAATGTATGCATGTTTACACAGATAGCGGTGTAGATATTTCCATGTTCATCCAGATGGCTGTTTAGATATATCCATGTTCATACAGATGGCGGTGAAGATATTTCCATGTTCATACAGATAGCGGTGTAGATATTTCCATGTTCATACAGATAGCGGTGTAGATATTTCCATGTTCATACAGATAGCGGTGTATGTATTTCCATGTTCATACAGATAGCGGTGTAGATATTTCCATGTTCATCCAGATGGCTGTGTAGATATTTCCATGTTCATTCAGATAGCGGTGTAGATATTTCCATGTTCATACAGATAGCGGTGTAGATATTTCCATGTTTATCCAGATGGCTGCGTAGAAATATCCATGTTCATACAGATGGCGGTGAAGATATTTATATGTTCATACAGATGGCGGTGCAGATAATTCCATGTTCATACAGATAGCGGTGTAGATATTTCCATGTTCATACAGAAAGCGGTGTAGATATTTCCATGTTCAAACAGATAGCGGTGTATGTATTTCCATGTTCATACAGTTAGCGGTGTATATATTTCCATTTTCAAGCAGATAGCGGTGTATATACTTCCATGTTCAAACAGTCAGCGGTGTAGATATTTCCATGTTCATAAAGATAGCAGTGTAGATATTTCCATGTTTATACAGATAGCGGTGAAAATGTAGGCATGTTTACACAGATAGCGGTGTAGATATTTCCATGTTCATCCAGATGGCTGTGTAGATATATCCATGTTCATATAGATGGCGGTGAAAATATTTCCGTGTTCATACAGATAGCGGTGTAGATATTTCCATGTTCATACAGATAGCGGTGTAGATATTTCCATGTTCATACAGATAGCGGTGTAGATATTTCCATGTTCATCCAGATGGCTGTGTAGATATTTCCATGTTCATACAGATAGCGGTGTAGATATTTCCATGTTCATACAGATAGCGGTGTAGATATTTCCATGTTCATACAGATAGCGGTGTAGATATTTCCATGTTCATACAGATAGCGGTGTAGATATTTCCATGTTCGTCCAGATGGCTGTGTAGATATTTCCATGTTCATACAGATAGCGGTGTAGATATTTCCATGTTCATACAGATAGCGGTGTAGATATTTCCATGTTCATACAGATGGCGGTGTAGATATTTCCATTTTCATACAGATAGTGGTGTAGGAATTTCCATGTGTAAAGAGATACCTTTGTAGATATTTCCATGGATATGCAGATAGCTGTGTAGCAATTTCCATTTTGATGCAGACAGCGGTTTATATATTTCCCTGTTCAAACAGATAGCGGTGTAGATATTTCCATGTTCATACAGATAGCGGTGTAGATATTTCCATGTTCATACAGATAGCGGTTTATATATTTCCATGTTCATACAGATAGCGGTGCTGATATTTCCATGTTTTTACAGGTAGCGGTGAAGATATTTCCATGTTTAAACAGATAGCGGTGTAGATATTTCCATGTTTATACAGATAGGGGTGTAGATATTTCCATGTTTATACAGATAGCGGTGTAGATATCTCCATTTTAATACAGATGGCGGTGTAGATATTTATATGTTCATACAGATGGCGGTGCAGATATTTCCATGTTCATACAGATGGCGGTGTAGATATTTCCATGTTTATAGAGATAGCGGTGTAGTTATTTCCAAGTATAAAGAGATAGCTGTGTAGATATTTCCATATATATATGCAGACAGCTGTGTAGATATTTCCATTTTCATGCAGATAGCGCTGTAGATATTTCCATGTTCAAACAGATAGCTGTGTAGATATTTCCATGTTCATACAGATAGCGGTGTAGATATTTCCATGTTTATACAGATGGCTGTGTAGATATATCCATGTTCATACAGATGGCGGTGTAGGTATTTCCATGTTCATACTGATAGCGGTGTAGATATTTCTATGTTCATCCAGATGGCTGTGTAGATTTATCCATGTTCATACATACAGATGGCAGAGAAGATATTTCCATGTTCATACAGATAGTGGTGTAAATATTTCCATGTTCATACAGATAGAGGTGTAGATATTTCCATGTTCATCCAGATGGCTGTGTAGATATATCCATGTTCATACAGATGGCGGAGAAGATATTTCCATGTTCATACAGATAGCGGTGTAGATATTTCCATGTTCATACAGATAGCGGTGTAGATATTTCCATTTTTATACAGATAGCGGTGTAGATATCTCCTTCTTAATACAGATTGCGGTATAGATATTTATATGTTCATACAGATGGCGGCGCAGATATTTCCATGTTCATACAGATGGCGGTGTAGATATTTCCATGTTTATAGAGATAGCGGTGTAGTTATTTCCATGTGTAAAGAGATAGCTGTGTAGATATTCCAATGTATATGCAGATAGCTGTGTAGATATTTCCATTTTCATGCAGATATCGGTGTAGATATTTCCATGTTCAAACAGATAGCTGTGTAGATATTTCCATGTTCATACAGATAGCGGTGTAGATATTTCCATGTTTATACAGATGGCTGTGTAGATATATCCATGTTCATACAGATGGCGGTGTAGATATTTCCATGTTCATCCTGATAGCGGTATAGATATTTCCATGTTCATCCAGATGGCTGTGTAGATATATCCATGTTCATACATACAGATGGCAGAGAAGATATTTCCATGTTCATACAGATAGCGGTGTTAATATTTCCATGTTCATACAGATAGCGGTGTAGATATTTCCATGTTCATCCAGATGGCTGTGTAGATATATCCATGTTCATACAGAAGGCGGAGAAGATATTTCCATGTTCATACAGTTAGCGGTGTTGATATTTCCATGTTCAAACAGATAGCGGTGTAGATATTTCAATGTTCGTACAGATAGCGGTGTAGATATTTCCATGTTCATCCAGATGGCTGTGTAGATATATCCTTGTTCATACAGATGGCGGTGAAGATATTTCCATGTTCATACAGATAGCGGTGTAGATATTTCCATGTTCATACAGATAGCCGTGTAGATATTGCCATGTTCATACCGATAGCGGTGCTGATACTTCCATGTTTATACAGGTAGCTGTGTACATATTTCCATGTTTATACAGATAGCGGTGTAGATATTTCCATGTTCATACAGATAGCGGTGTAGATATTTCCATGTTTATACAGATAGCGGTGTAGATATCTCCTTCTTAATACAGATGGCGGTGTAGAAATTTACATGTTCATACAGATGGCAGCGCAGATATTTCCATGTTCATACAGATGGCGGTGTAGATATTTCCATGTTTATAGAGATAGCGGTGAAGTTATTTCCATGTGTAAAGAGATAGCTGTGTAGATATTCCAATGTATATGCAGATAGCTGTGTAGATATTTCCATTTTCATGCAGATAGTGGTGTAGATATTTCCATGTTCAAACAGATAGCGATGTAGATATTTCCATGTTCATACAGATAGCGGTGCAGATATTTCCATGTTTATACAGATAGCGGTGAAGATGTATGCATGTTTACACATATAGCTGTGTTGATATTTCCATGTTCATACCGATAGTGGTGTAGATATTTCCATGTTCATCCAGATGGCTGTGTAGACATATCCATGTTCATTCAGATGGCGGTGAAGATATGTCCATGTTGATACAGATAGCGGTGTAGACATTTCCAAGTTCATACAGATAGTGGTGTAGATATTTCCATGTTCATACAGATGGCTGTGTAGATATATCCATGTTCATACAGATGGCGGTGAAGATATTTCCATGTTCATAGAGATGGCGGTGTAGATATTTCCATATTCATTCCGATAGCGGTGCTGATATTTCCATGTTTATGCAGGTAGCGGTGTAGATATTTCCATGTTTATACAGATAGCGGTGTAGATATTTCCATGTTTATACACATATCGGTGTAGATATTTCCATGTTTATACAGATAGCAGTGTAGATATCTCCATCTTAATACAGATGGCGGTGTAGATATTTATATGTTCATACAGATGGCGGTGCAGATATTTCCATGTTCATACAGATGGCAGTGTAGATATTTCCAAATTCATGCAGATAGCGTTGTAGTTATTTCCATGTGTAAAGTGATAGCTGTGTAGATATTTCCATGTATATGCAGATAGCTGTGTAGATATTTCCATTTTCATGCATATAGCCGTGAATATATTTCCCTGTTCAAACAGTTAGCGGTGTAGATATTTCCATGTTCATAAAGATAGCTGTGTAGATATATCCATGTTTATACAGATAGCGGTGAAGATGTATGCATGTTCACACAGATAGCGGTGTAGATATTTCCATGTTTATACAGATAGCGTTGAAGATGTATGCATGTTTACACACATAGCGGTGTAGATATTTCCATGTTCATACTGATAGCGGTGTAGATATTTCCATGTTCATCCAGATGGCTGTGTAGATATGTCCATGTTCATACAGATGGCGGTGAAGATATTTCCATGTTCATTCAGATAGAGGTGTAGTTATTTCCATGTGTAAAGAGATAGCTGTGAAGATATTTCCATGTATATGCAGATAGCTGTGTAGATATTTCCATTTTCATGCAGATAGCGGTTTAGATATTTCCATGATCAAACAGGTAGCGTTGTAGATATTTCCATGTCCATAGAGACAGCGGTGTAGATATTTCCATGTTTATACAGATAGCGGTGAAGATGTATGCATGTTTACACAGATAGCGGTGTAGATAGTTCCATGTTCATACAGATAGCGGTGTAGATATTTCCATGTTCATCCAGATGGCTGTGTAGATATATCCATGTTCATACAGATGGCGGTGAAGATATTTCCATGTTCATACAGTTAGCGGTGTAGATATTTCCATGTACATACAGATAGCGGTGTAGATATTTCCATGTTCATACAGACAGCGGTGTTGATATTTCCATGTTCATCCAGATGGCTGTGTAGATATATCTATGTTCATACAGATGTTGGTGAAGATATTTCCATGTTCATACAGGTATCGGTGTAGATATTTCCATGTTCATACATATAGCGGTGTATTTATTTCCATGTTCATAGAGATAGCGGTGCTGATATTTCCATGTTTATACAGGTAGCGGTGTAGATATTTCCATGTTTATACAGATAGCGGTGTAGATATTTCCATGTTTATACAGATAGCGGTGTAGATATTTCCATGTTTATACAGATAGCGGTGTAGATATCTCCATCTTAATACAGATGGCCGTGTGGATATTTATATGTTCATACAGATGGCAGTGCGGATATTTCCATGTTCATACAGATGGTGGTGTAGATATTTCCATGTTCATACAGATAGCGGTGTAGTGATTTCCATGTGTAAAGAGATAGCTGTGTAGATATTTCCATGTATATGCAGATAGCTGTGTAGATATTTCCATTTTCATGCAGATAGCGGTGTAGATATTTCCATGTTCAAACAGATAGCGGTGTAGATATTTCCATGTTCACACAGATAGCGGTGTAGATATTTCCGTGTTTATACAGATTGCAGTGAAGATGTATGCATATTTACACAGATAGCTGTGTAGATATTTCCATGTTCATAAAGATAGCGGTGTAGATATTTCCATGTTTATACAGACAGCGGTGAAGATGTATGCATGTTTACACAGATAGCGGTGTAGATATTTTCATGTTCATCCAGATGGCTGTGTAGATATATCCATGTTCATACAGATAGCGGTGTAGATATTTCCATGTTCATACAGATAGCGTTGCAGATATTTCCATGTTCATCCAGATGGCTGTGTAGATATATCCATGTTCATACAGATGGCGGTGAAGATATTTCCATGTTCATACAGATAGCGGAGTAGATATTTCCATGTTCATACAGATAGCGGTGTAGATATTTCCATGTTCATACAGATAGCGGTATATGCATTTCCATGTTCATACAGATAGCGGTGTAGATATTTCCATTTTCATGCACATAGCGGTGTATATATTTCCCTGTTCAAACTGTTAGCGGTGTAGATATTTACATGTTCATACAGATAGCGGTGTAGATATTTCCATGTTTATACAGATAGCGGTGAAGATGTATGCATGTTTACACACATAGCAGTGTAGATATTTCCATGTTCATCCAGATGGCTGGGTAGATATATCCATGTTCATACAGATGGCGGTGAAGATATTTCCATGTTCATACAGATAGCGGTGTAGATATTTCCATGTTCATACAGATAGCGGTGTAGATATTTCCATGTATATGCAGATAGCTGTGTAGATATTTCCATTTTCATGTAGATAGTGGTGTAGATATTTCCATGTTCATCCAGATGGCTGTGTAGACATATCCATGTTCATACAGATGGCGGTGAAGATATTTCCATGTTCATACAGATAGCGGTGTAGATATTTCCATGTTCATACAGATAGCGGTGTAGATATTTCCATGTTAATACAGATGGCTGTGTAGATATATCCATGTACATACATATGGCGGTGAAGATATTTCCATGTTCATACAGATGGCGGTTTAGATATTTCCATGTTCATTCCGATAACGGTGCTGATATTTCCATGTTTATACAGGTAGCGGTGTAGATATTTCCATGTTTATACAGATAGCGGTGTAGATATTTCCATGTTTATACACATAGCTGTGTAGATATTTCCATGTTTATACAGATAGCGGTGTAGATATCTCCATCTTAATACAGACGGCGGTGTAGATATTTATATGTTCATACAGATGGCGGTGCAGATATTTCCAACTTCATACACATGGCGGTGTAGATATTTCCATATTCATACAGATAGCGGTGTAGTTATTTCCATGTGTAAAGAGATAGCTGCGTAGATATTTCCATGTTTATGTAGATTGCTGTGTAGATATTTCCATTTTCATGCAGATAGCGGTGTATATATTTCGCTGTTCAAACTGTTACCGGTGTAGAGATTTCCATGTTAATGAAGATAACGGTGTAGATATTTCCATGTTTATACAGATAGCGGTGCAGATATTTCCATGTTCATCCAGATGGCTGTGTAGATATTTCCATGTTCATACAGATGGCGGTGAAGATATTTCCATGTTCATACAGATAGCGGTGTAGATATTTCCATGTTCATACAGAAAGCGGTGTAGATATTTCCATGTTCAAACAGATAGCGGTGTATGTATTTCCATCTTCATACAGATAGCGGTGTAGATATTTCCATTTTCAAGCAGATAGCGGTGTATATATTTCCATGTTCATACAGATAGCGGTGTAGATATTTCCATGTTCATAAAGATAGCGGTGTAGATATTTCCAAGTTTATACAGATAGCGGTGAAAATGTATGCATGTTTACACAGATAGCGGTGTAGATATTTCCATGTTCATCCAGATGGCTGTGTAGATATATCCATGTTCATACAGATGGCGGTGAATATATTTCCATGTTCTTACAGATATCGGTGTAGATATTTCCATGTTCACACAGATAGCTGTGTAGATATTTCCATGTTCATACAGATAGCGGTGTATGTATTTCCATGTTCATACAGATGGCGGTGTAGATATTTCCATGTTCATCCAGATGGCTGTGTAGATATTTCCATGTTCATACAGATAGCGGTGTAGATATTTCCATGTTCATACAGATAGCGGTGTAGATATTTCCATGTTCATCCAGATGGCTGCGTAGATATATCCATGTTCATACAGATGGCGGTGAAGATATTTCCATGTACATACAGATAGCGGTGTAGATATTGCCATGTACATACCGATCGCGGTGCTGATACTTCCATGTTTATACAGGTAGCGGTGTACCTATTTCCGTGTTTATAAAGATGGCTGTGTAGATATATCCATGTTCATACAGATGGCGGTGTATACATTTCCATGTTCATACAGATAGCGGTTTAGATATTTCCATGTTCATCCAGATGGCTGTGTAGATATATCCATGTTCATACAGATGGCGGAGAAGATATTTCCATGTTCATACATATGGCGGTGTAGATATTTCCATGTTCATACAGATAGCGGTTTAGATATTTCCATGTTCATACAGATAGCGGTGTAGATATTTCCATGTTCCTACAGATAACGGTGTATGTATTTCCATGTTCATACAGATAGCGGTGTAGATATTTCCATTTTCATGCAGATAGTGGTCTATATATTTCCCTGTTCAAACAGTTATCGGTTTAGATATTTCCATGTTCATAAAGATAGCGGTGTAGATATTTCCATGTTTATACTGATAGCGGTGAAGATGTATGCATGTTTACACAGATAGCCGTGTGCATATTTCCATGTTCATCCAGATGGCTGTGTAGATATATCCATGTTCATACAGATGGCGGTGAAGATATTTCCATGTTCATACAGATAGCGGTGTAGATATTTCCATGTTCATACAGGTAACGGTGTAGATATTTCCATTTTCACACAGATATCGGTGCTGATATTTCCATATTTATACAGATAGCGGTGTAGATATTTCCATGTTTATACAGATAGCGGTGTAGATATCTCCATCTTAATACAGATGGCGGTGTAGATATTTATATGTTCATACAGATGCCGGTGCAGATATTTCCATGTTCATACAGATGGCGGTGTAGATATTTCCATGTTCATACAGATAGCGGTGTAGTTATTTCCATGTGTATAGAGATACCTGTGTAGATATTTCCATCTATATGCAGATAGCTGTGTAGCAATTTCCATTTTCATGCAGATAGCGGTGTATATATTTCCCTGTTCAAACAGATAGCGGTGTAGATATTTCCATGTTCATACAGATAGTGGTGTAGATATTTCCATGTTCATACAGGTAGCTGTGTAGATATTTCCATGTTCATACAGATAGCGGTGCTGATATTTCCATGTTTTTACAGTAGTGGTGAAGCTATTTCCATGTTTATACAGATAGCGGTGTAGATATTTCCATGTTTATATAGATAGCGGTGTAGATATTTCCATGTTTATACAGATAGCTGTGTAGATATCTCCATCTTAATACAGATGGCGGTGTAGATATTTATATGTTCATACAGATGGCGGTTCAGATATTTCCATTTTCATACAGATGGCGGTGTAGATATTTCCATGTTCATACAGATAGCGGTGTAGTTATTTCCATGTGTAAAGAGATAGCTGTGCAGATATTTCCATGTATATGCAGATAGCTGTTTAGATATTTCCATTTTGATGCAGATAGCGGTGTATATATTTCCCTGTTCAAACAGTTAGCGGTGTTGATATTTCCATGTTCATCCAGATGGCTGTGTAGATATATCCATGTTCATACAGATAGCGGTGTAGATATTTCCTTGTTCATACAGTTAGCGGTGCAGATATTTCCATGTTCATCCAGATGGCTGTGTAGATATATCCATGTTCATACAGAAAGCGGTGTAGATATTTCCATGTTCAAACAGATAGCGGTGTATATATTTCCATGTTCATACAGATAGCGGTGTAGATATTTCCATTTTCATGCAGATAGTGGTCTATATATTTCCCTGTTCAAACAGTTATCGGTTTAGATATTTCCATGTTCATAAAGATAGCGGTGTAGATATTTCCATGTTCATACAGTTAGCGGTGTAGATATTTCCATGTACATACAGATAGCGGTGTAGATATTTCCATGTTCATACAGACAGCGGTGTTGATATTTCCATGTTCATCCAGATGGCTGTGTAGATATATCTACGTTCATACAGATGTTGGTGAAGATATTTCCATGTTCATACAGGTATCGGTGTAGATATTTCCATGTTCATACAGATAGCGGTGTATTTATTTCCATGTTCATAGAGATAGCGGTGCTGATATTTCCATGTTTATACAGGTAGCGGTGTAGATATTTCCATGTTTATACAGATAGCGGTGTAGATATTTCCATGTTTATACAGATAGCGGTGTAGATATTTCCATGTTTATACAGATAGCGGTGTAGATATCTCCATCTTAATACAGATGGCCGTGTGGATATTTATATGTTCATACAGATGGCAGTGCGGATATTTCCATGTTCATACAGATGGTGGTGTAGATATTTCCATGTTCATACAGATAGCGGTGTAGTGATTTCCATGTGTAAAGAGATAGCTGTGTAGATATTTCCATGTATATGCAGATAGCTGTGTAGATATTTCCATTTTCATGCAGATAGCGGTGTAGATATTTCCATGTTCAAACAGATAGCGGTGTAGATATTTCCATGTTCACACAGATAGCGGTGTAGATATTTCCGTGTTTATACAGATTGCGGTGAAGATGTATGCATATTTACACAGATAGCTGTGTAGATATTTCCATGTTCATAAAGATAGCGGTGTAGATATTTCCATGTTTATACAGACAGCGGTGAAGATGTATGCATGTTTACACAGATAGCGGTGTAGATATTTTCATGTTCATCCAGATGGCTGTGTAGATATATCCATGTTCATACAGATAGCGGTGTAGATATTTCCATGTTCATACAGATAGCGTTGCAGATATTTCCATGTTCATCCAGATGGCTGTGTAGATATATCCATGTTCATACAGATGGCGGTGAAGATATTTCCATGTTCATACAGATAGCGGAGTAGATATTTCCATGTTCATACAGATAGCGGTGTAGATATTTCCATGTTCATACAGATAGCGGTATATGCATTTCCATGTTCATACAGATAGCGGTGTAGATATTTCCATTTTCATGCACATAGCGGTGTATATATTTCCCTGTTCAAACTGTTAGCGGTGTAGATATATCCATGTTCATACAGATAGCGGTGTAGATATTTCCATGTTTATACAGATAGCGGTGAAGATGTATGCATGTTTACACACATAGCGGTGTAGATATTTCCATGTTCATCCAGATGGCTGGGTAGATATATCCATGTTCATACAGATGGCGGTGAAGATATTTCCATGTTCATACAGATAGCGGTGTAGATATTTCCATGTTCATACAGATAGCGGTGTAGATATTTCCATGTATATGCAGATAGCTGTGTAGATATTTCCATTTTCATGTAGATAGTGGTGTAGATATTTCCATGTTCATCCAGATGGCTGTGTAGACATATCCATGTTCATACAGATGGCGGTGAAGATATTTCCATGTTCATACAGATAGCGGTGTAGATATTTCCATGTTCATACAGATAGCGGTGTAGATATTTCCATGTTAATACAGATGGCTGTGTAGATATATCCATGTACATACATATGGCGGTGAAGATATTTCCATGTTCATACAGATGGCGGTTTTAGATATTTCCATGTTCATTCCGATAACGGTGCTGATATTTCCATGTTTATACAGGTAGCGGTGTAGATATTTCCATGTTTATACAGATAGCGGTGTAGATATTTCCATGTTTATACACATAGCTGTGTAGATATTTCCATGTTTATACAGATAGCCGTGTAGATATCTCCATCTTAATACAGACGGCGGTGTAGATATTTATATGTTCATACAGATGGCGGTGCAGATATTTCCATCTTCATACACATGGCGGTGTAGATATTTCCATATTCATACAGATAGCGGTGTAGTTATTTCCATGTGTAAAGAGATAGCTGCGTAGTTATTTCCATGTTTATGTAGATTGCTGTGTAGATATTTCCATTTTCATGCAGATAGCGGTGTATATATTTCGCTGTTCAAACAGTTACTGGTGTAGAGATTTCCATGTTAATGAAGATAACGGTGTAGATATTTCCATGTTTATACAGATAGCGGTGCAGATATTTCCATGTTCATCCAGATGGCTGTGTAGATATTTCCATGTTCATACAGATGGCGGTGAAGATATTTCCATGTTCATACAGATAGCGGTGTAGATATTTCCATGTTCATACAGAAAACGGTGTAGATATTTCCATGTTCAAACAGATAGCGGTGTATGTATTTCCATCTTCATACAGATAGCGGTGTAGATATTTCCATTTTCAAGCAGATAGCGGTGTATATATTTCCATGTTCATACAGATAGCGGTGTAGATATTTCCATGTTCATAAAGATAGCGGTGTAGATATTTCCAAGTTTATACAGATAGCGGTGAAAATGTATGCATGTTTACACAGATAGCGGTGTAGATATTTCCATGTTCATCCAGATGGCTGTGTAGATATATCCATGTTCATACAGATGGCGGTGAATATATTTCCATGTTCATACAGATATCGGTGTAGATATTTCCATGTTCACACAGATAGCGGTGTAGATATTTCCATGTTCATACAGATAGCGGTGTATGTATTTCCATGTTCATACAGATAGCGGTGTAGATATTTCCATGTTCATCCAGATGGCTGTGTAGATATTTCCATGTTCATACAGATAGCGGTGTAGATATATCCATGTTCATACAGATAGCGGTGTAGATATTTCCATGTTCATACAGATAGCGTTGCAGATATTTCCATGT